>NW_028317937.1:1717500-1868750 GCF_062004578.1 Staurois parvus
CGCACATGTTCCTGCGACTTTGAGCGCATACGTGAGTAGTAAACTCGCATGGTTCATGCAGGTGACATGCGTCGCCATAACACTGTTGGACGCTGCACCAATAGGACCACCATAGGTGTGTCATCATTGCAGCTCACTTGACAATAATAGACAAACCCCCACATCTCTAGGGAACAATTTTTATCTTCTGTCAGGGACATATATGCTGCTGATTGTTGTTTCCATAATACGGCTCTGCTTTCAGCTGACACTTTATTACAATCCGGGGAATACTATGATACACGTGACCACAATGTTTATATCCCGGGAATGCAGTTTATGCACATCTGATTATTGTTTTATGGTTTATTTATGTTCACAGTTTATAATGTTTCTGTTTACATTGATTTGAATGAATGGGGCGGGACCAGGCTAATTTTACTTCACTGTGATTGGTGGATGATTTTCTTAATTAGTTCTCCATTTTCTGTCACAGTTTGTCACATACCTGATGAAGAGGTCCTGCGAGACTTCGAAACGTTGCCTTGCTGTAACTATGTGATTGTTCATTAAAACATTTGGACCCATATTGGTGATCCTCGGTGTGCTGGTGACATTCTCCCTTGCTGATTCAGGTAGTGAAACACACACAGCACATGATATAAAACACACACGGAACACAGTTAACCCTTTGATCACACCAGATGTTAACACCTTCCTGCCCAATGTCATTAGTACAGTGTCAGTGCTTTTTATTAGCACTGATCACTGTATTGGTGTCACTGGGGATGTCAGTGACACCAAGTCAGTTCCCCCCAGTGCTAGAATGCCCACTGTAGTCCTGCAGTCCTGCTATACGTCGCTGATTGCCGCCATTACTAGTATATAACAGAAAAAAAATTCCAGTATACAGTATTTTTTAGCAAAGACATGTAGCAGAATACATTTTGGCCTAAATGTATGAAGAAATTAGTGTTTTAAAATATTTTTACTGGATATATTTTATAGCAAAAAGTAAAAAATATAGTTTATTTCAAAATTGTCAGTTTTTTTTATTTATATCGCAAAAATTAAAAAGCCGCAGAGGTGATTAAATACCACCGAAAGGAAGCTCTATTTGTGGGGGAATAAATTGCATAAACGTAATTTATGTACAGCGTTACATGACTGAGCAATTGTCAGGTAAAATAACGCAGTGCCGTATCACAAAAAATGGACTTGTCGTGGGGGTGGGGGGGGGGTAAATCTTCTGGGTTGTCACCAGAAAAAGAATAGGGGGGAAATCTTTCACGGAGGACATTAGTTCTGGTGACAACCAGGGATTTCCTTTCTTTGGAGGGATTTCTCTACAATAGGATGCAGATGATAAAAAAACTTTCCCTACTCTATCCAAAGTAAAAAAAAAACAAAGTTGGATGACTTTCTGATGACAGCACTTAAATACAAAGGGATGGGTTCTCCCGGGTGACATTGCTGACCATACATGGACCTGACCATATATGGTCAATGATGTCATTGCCCCAGTAATTTCATTGACCATACAATATGTGGTCAGTTAGGTCACCCAGTAAACCCTGCCTCCTTGTATATAACAGCTATAATCCGCCGAACTTGTCATTCAGTGGGTGACAAACCCACAGAGGATGTGTCTCGCAGCAGCATTTTGTTTCTGGTGGATGACTGGATGGCATAAATGATGATGGATTTACAATGAGGGACATTTTTGGGGGATTTTAATCTTTCTAATAGAGAACTTCTTAAACATTGGGTATCTTTATTTCTAAATTACATTTTTTTTGTGTAAGAGTGAAAGTACCCCTTACTTATTCACACAGAGGGCAACATCTGGGTGTCCCCTTATTATCCCACATGGAAGAAAAATATATTTGAAATATATTTTAAAATATTCTTCCCAAATATATTGACATATATTTGAAATGCTAGAATTTTGGCCATATTCAATATATATATAAAAAAAAAATATATATATATATATATATATATATATATATATATATATATATATATATATACACTGTATGTTGAAATGCATTTTTATTACATAGTTTCTGAAACCAATTTTAAAAATACATTTCAAATATACTGTATGTCGTTAAAAATACAAATCTACATTTTTGGAATGCATTTACAAATATGTGTAAAAATATATGTTAAAATTACTTTTTTATATGTTAAAAATATCTGAAGAATATGTTTTAAAAATACATATTTAAAAAAATTTTTTTTTTAAATATATTCTTCAGATTTTTTTCATATATAAAAAAGTCAGTTTAACATATTTTTACATATATTTGTAAATGCATTCCAAAAATGTAGATTTGTATCTTTAAAGATACAGTATATTTGAAATGTATTTTTACAATTATATTTGAAATATATTGAATATGGCCAAAATTGTAGCATTCAAATATATGTCAATATATTTGGGAAGAATATTTTTAAAATATATTTCAAATATATTTTTCTTACATATGGGATTAAAGGAAGGTTCCAGATTCTGATAAGCCCCCCGCTTGCACAAGCCCACAACCGCAAGCCAGGGATGTGTCCTCATCAGGGGCGGACTGACCATTTGGAAACTCGGGTCAGTTGGGGGCCCCATGAGATGCCCCTGGTACCTTTTTCATAGGCTTTTTTGAGTTTGGGCAAGGAAACAGGGGCCCCATGATCTCCTATTGCCCAGTGGCCCCATGAGTTGTCAGTCCGCCCCTGGTCCTCATTAACATGAAAAGGAAAAGATGCTCTTCCAAGAGGGACTCCTGGTAATATACCTCCCATGTTGAGGGCATGTGACCTGGTATGATTTAAAGATGGGGGGATGTACCCTTGCCCCCCCTGTTTCCTGGCCAGCCAGGCTGCAAGCTCTGATTAAGGGTCTGGTATGGATTTTTAGGGGGGCCCCCACATTTTGTTTGCATGAGATCTCCATTTAAATCTGTATTAGACCCAAGGGGCCTGGTATGGATTTCCTTGGGACCTTACACCTTAAATTGCTGGCAAATGACATTCAGAGCTGGTTTTAAAAAAGTAAAGCAAACAGACCCCCTCAAAGGTTCCCTAAAATACATGCCACCATAATTATTTAGAAGTCAGCACACACTCCTAGGGATCGCGTCCATTGCTGCACTGCTCACTCAATGCTTTACTACTATATACACATTCACCAAACAATTGTAGCTTTAGCAATCCTCCTCCCTATCCTTTACACAGTACTGTTCTCTCAGTAATAATACCCCTTGTAGCTTTAGCAATCACCTCTCTTGTTTGCACACAGCACTATATATTCTGATTTTTCAGCTACAGAGTACTCACTGATTCCATCCATACAAAAAACATGTAGGTATCAATCATTCCTCCTGTTCTCCGATTTTTGTGTTCAGATACAAAAGTAGCCCCTCACTTTATATTTATATGCCAAAAGTAAAAAGTAACCACTTTTTTCTTGTCCTTATACATGCAGTCTTTTTTCAATGTGAGTGGCTTCTGCCATTCAGTTGCTGAAATATAATATAATATAACATAATATAATAATGTTTAATAAATAAAAAAGAAAATCTGTATTTAGAAATGCGTTGACAGAATGTTTTTTCATTCACATTGTTCCTCAGTGCAGATTATTCTCCAGTGCAGAAATGGAGTAGATAATTGGGCACAAAAGATATCAATGAGAAAAATAACTCAATACTATGGAATGGGAAGTCAATAGTGGATGAAAAAATCAAGATAAATACTGTCATCCAATCTTCCCCCCCAAAAAATGGCCCTACACTTCGTATTATTTGAACATCTCCATCCAACAGCAGTAAAAATATACATCATGATAATCCATATAATGGATACAATATACAGTATATACTGTATATTATCCATTCATGTGGGTTTAACTTATATTATCTTTGTGATAATAGCCACTTCCTATATTTTATGTATATTGTTCTATTATCCAGCATTGGCAACGCCTCTCTTTTCACCCCCCCCCCCCCCCAGCGTTCCTTGTCTCCCAGTATGTACACTGTTAGGGTCTTCCCATAATTTGCACTCATTTCCGCACTGCTGGGTCTTGTAGTCCCATGTCTGGCCACAATAGGACTTCTTCTTTGTGTCATCCTCCTAGCTTGAAAAATAGTCTGAGTTGCCATAAAATGCATAGCCACATCCACTAGAATCTTGCAACATAACTTTTTGTCACTTTGGCTTTGTCTGTGCTCCACCGGTCTCAGAGTTTGCTTCCTTCTTCCTCCCTTATGGCTGCTGGGCTTCCCTGGGCACCAAACGATAACAGTGGCAGTGACAGCTCCTGGATCTGGATTTGGATTTATTGCAGCAGCAGATGGCTCTAAGGCTCCATTCACACTTGAGTGTTTTGTAGCTTGAAGCTCCAAAAAAGCTCAAACCTAAAAAACCAATTGTTCTCTATGATGCCTGTTCGCACCATAGAGAACAATTAATTTTTTACGTTTGAACATTTTTGGAGCTTTGAGCTGCAAGCTACAAAACAGTCAAGTGTGACTGCAGCCTAAGACCTTTATATGGAAACCTTACCAGTACCTGAGTGAGTTGCTATTATTTGTGCTATTTTTACCATACCGCCTTACTACACTAGTATGGCGCCCTCTGACTGTCTTCTCAATCACTACAGGTGTCTCCCTCGCTACCACCAGTGCTCCACTGGACATCACCCCTTTTCAAAGTATTGTTTTTTTTAATATGAATACATATAAACAAACCCAATACTCTGGTTGAGTCCATAACTAGCCGTGTTTTTATGTAGTTTCTCATTATGTTGGTCACAAGGAACTTCCGGTTTACTTAATATTAATACTATCATTAGGGACCTTGAGGCTCCTATTTAGAGGTTCTGCAAAGCTGGTAATCCTCCACAGTGAAAAAAAAATTTTTTTATACTTCCAAACCAGTTTCTTGGAATGCATTCATCCTTCAGATAACCTTTTACAATCTGTTGTCCAATTATTCTCTTTTTTTCTGTAGATGAATATTTGTTTGCTTGTTAACACTTTATAAACACACAAACAATTTGCACTTTTGTGCACAAAAGAGGTGATGCAAAAATAGGTAATGCAGCAACCTATATTCTGGACAAAAAAGAATTACAAAAATTTATTGAAAAGGTGCACAAAAACTATATCTCTGTGGTGAACAATATAAAAATATGTGAGTGAAAAAAATATAACCAGTTGTGCATCAAATAAATGGTGAAATAACAGTCCCATAACATATAATTCACTTATGCATAACAAAGAAGTAAACTTCAAAGAGAAATATATAAAAGTCCAAATGTGAAATCTTGAAAATGATGAAGGTCCATATGTAAGAATCCCAAACCACCTCACAGGCAAGTGTGCAAGTTACCTTACCAAACAGTAATGATCTCCAAATGATAAGAAACCAACAGCGCAGAAATCATCCAATTGGGGACGGCCACCGCTCAGGATACCACTGACTCCACAGCCTTCATGGTCCTTCACTGGTTATCCAAAGCCAGCACCTCAAAGTAATAATGGGTAGGAGAAAGAACAAAGGACTGTGGAACAGTATGCTAAAACAACATGATTTAATAAGAGTAGATATACTCAGAAAAGTTACAGAGTAACACAGGCAAAACACACCATACCAGGGATCAACAGTGGGTTTACAATATCATATGCCACTGGCCTCACCCTATGCATGTTAACTGGCTGAAATTCAACTCAACTCGTGGGAGACCCTGTCCACACCCTTCCCTTTAGCTTCCTTTCATCTGAAAATTGCCAGGCAGAAAAACGTCACTCGAACAGATTCATCAACTTTTGGGATATTCAGCTATGACAGCTATGGGTGCTGGCTGTCAGAATACAATACCTGAATTTAATGAGACAAACATGTAGTTGTATGTGCTTAAAGTGGACCTACACTGTATCTAAGCACCACAACACTATTATTTATTTATTACAGGTACTTCTATAGTGACATCAATTTACATAGCGCTTTACATATATATTGTTGATTCAAATTCATTTTTTTAACAGAAATGTTTTTATTCATCTCTATAAAGACATTTACTACATTAACCACTTGCCGACCGCGCATAGCCGAATGACGGCTTCACCGCGGCCGGCCAGTTCTGAGTGGACGTCATATGACGTCCTCCCAGAACGCGCTCTCCTGCGCGCCCCAGGGGGCGCGCACCCGGCGATCTCCGTGATCGCTGTGTCCTACGGACACAGCTGATCACGAGATGTGGTGAAAGGCCGATCCCACCGGCCTTTTACCACGTGATCAGCGGTGTCCAATGACACGCTGATCACAGGAAAATGCAAGTGCCGGTTCTCGGCTGCACTTTCCTCACGCTGTCAGATCGTGAGGAAAGTACTGCCGAGAACCGGCAGTTGTCAGAGCGGGGATCGGCACCGATCATCAGGGCACTGATGATCAGTGCCCTGATGATCGGTGCCCAGCAGTGACCCCCGCAAGTTCCGATCAGCTGTGCGCCCACTAGCCCCGCCCACCCATTCCCAGCAGTGCCCCCACCTGTGCCCAGCAGTGCCCCCACCTGTGCCCAGCAGTGCCCCCACCTGTGCCACTCTGCAGTGCCACCTACCTGTGCCCAGCAGTGCCACCTACATGTGCCCAGCAGTGCCACCCACCTGTGCCCACCCACCTGTGCCCACCAGCGCCACCCACCTGTGCCCACCAGTGCCACCCACCTGTGCCCACCCACCAGTGCTGTCCACCAGTGCCACCCACCAGTGCCACCCACCAGTGCTGCCAGTCAGTGCCACCAGTCAGTGCCCAGGGGTTGTGCCAGTCAGTGCCGCCAGTCAGTGCCCAGAAGTGATGCCAGTCAGTGCCGTCTATCAGTACCCATCATCAGTGTCACCTATCAGTGCCGCCTATCAGTGCTGCATATCAGTGCCGCCTATCCGTGACCCCTAATTAGTGCTGTCTATCAGTGCCGCCTATCCGTGCCACCTCATTAGTACTGCCTATCAGTGCCCTTTAGTGCTGCCTATCAGTGCCCATCAGTGCCGCCTATCAGTGCCCATCAGTGCCGCCTCATCAACGCAAATCAGTGAAGGAGAAAAAATACCTGTTTGAAAAATTTTATAAAAGAAACAAATAAACTTTTTTTTTTTTTTCAAATTTTTTGCACTTTTTTTAATTTATAGCGCAAAAAGTAAAGCGCCCAGTGGCGATTAAATACCACCAAAAGAAAGCTCTATTTGTGAGAAAAAAATGATCAAAATTTCATATGGGTACAATGTTGCATGACCGCGCAATTGTCAATCAAAGTGCGGCAGCGCTGAAAGCTGAAAATTGGCCTGGTAAGGAAGGGGGTATAAGTGCCTGGTAGGCAAGTGGTTAAATACTTAGGCACAAAGTAAATCATCCTAAGGTACTCAATTTACACTGTAAGTGAAAAACATTGTTAGCACACTAAGTATTACTCCATTTCTGGTGCAACAATGAGAACTCCGTATATAACATCAAATAGCCTGGTTTGTCTATATCATATCTCTGAATTGCTATCTCAGGGGGAGGGGGGATAGGAGAGAAAGTGCTGGAGGGGGAATGGGAAAGGACCCCAGTGTCGTAAAGCTACCAGCATAGTATTATAGCGCTTCCAAGGGGTCATACCCAGAGCACCTCAGAACAGGGTCTCTACCTCATAGGGATAGGAATCTAGCCTCCACTCATGCAGCCCAGATTTTGTCAAATTGTTTGGAACATTATTATTATTATACAGGATTTATATAGCGCCAACAGTTTGCTCAGCGCTTTACAATATAACGGAAGACAATACATCAACAATACAGTTCAATACAAGAGGGAAAGGAGGGCCCTGCTCCTTGGAGCTTGCAATCTAGGAGGGAGGGGCTAGGGGTACAAAAGGTAGTAACTGTGGGGGATTGATTGGTTGGAAGAGTAGAAGATTCCATTATTAGCTGAGGGCCGGATAGGCTACCCTGAAGAGAGAGGTTTTCAGAGATCGCCTAAAAGTGAGCAGAGTAGGCGATAGTCTGATAAATTGGGGTAGAGAGTTCCAGAGGATGGGGGAAGCTCTGGAAAAGTCCTGGACACAAGCATGGGAGGAGAAGACAAGGGAGCTAGAGGGCAGGAGGTCTTGCGAGGAGCGGAGAGTACGGTTTGGGTGATATTTATAGACAAGATCGTTGATGTAATTTGGGGCAGAGTTATAAATGGATTTATACGTTATTGTTAATGTTTTGAAATTTATCCGTTGGGCAATGGGAAGCCAGTGGAGGGATTGGCAGAGAGGGGTGGCAGATACAGAATGGTTAGTAAGGTGGATAAGTCTGGCAGCAGCATTCATGATAGACTGAAGAGGGAATAGCCTGCGATTAGGTAGGCCAATGAGGAGGGAGTTGCAATAGTCAAGGCGAGATATAACAAGGGAGTGAATAAGTTGCTTAGTGGTTTCCGAGGCTAGGAACGGGCGTATCTTAGAGATGTTGCGGAGGTGAAGTCTACAAGATTTGGACAGTGATTGGATTTGGGGGTGAAAGGACAGATGGGAGTCTAGGAGTACACCTAGTACCCTGGCATGAGGGGAGGGAATGATGATTGTGTTATTGATCTTGATGGAGAAGTCAGGGGAGGGGGCATGGGCTGGGGGGAATACTAAGAGCTCAGTTTTGGAAAGATTGAGTTTGAGGAAGTGGAGTGACATCCATGCCTATATGTCGTTTAGTAGGTTAGTAATGCGAGAGGAGACTTAAGGGGTGAGGTGAGGGGTAGAAAGATAGATTTGTGTGTCATCAGCATAGAGATGGTACTTAAAGCCATGGGAGTTTATCAAGTGACCAAGGGAGGAGGTGTAGATGGAGAAGAGAAGGGGTCCAAAGACAGATCCTTGAGGCACCCCTACAGAAAGAGGGAGTGAAGAGGAGGAGGCAGCGTTATAGGTAACGCTGAAGGAGCTCTGCGATAGGTAGGAGGAGAACCAGGAGAGAGCAGAGAGTGGAGTTTTTTGAGGAGGAGGGGATGGTCAACCATATCAAAAGCCTCAGAGAGGTCAAGTAGTAAGAGTACGGAGTAGTGGCCATTGGTTTTAGCAGTTAGCAGATCATTAATGAGTTTTAGTAGGGCAGTTTCAGTGGAGTGTAGTCAGCGAAAGCCAGACTGTAAAGAGTCAAGAAGGTTGTTGTCGGTGAGGTGGGAGCTCAGGCGATTGTAGACTAAGTGTTCTAGTAGTTTAGAGGTAGATGGCAGCAGGGAGATGGGTCTTAAGTTGTTCAGGTTGGTGGGGTCCAGGGAGGGTTTTTTTTAAGTATGGGTGTGATGTGCGCATGCTTTAGAGGGGAGGGGAAGGCACCGTTAGAGAGGGAAAGATTGAGGATGTGAGTGAGGGAGCATAGGATGGAAGGAGAGGGTGACCGTAGTAGTTGTGAGGGGACAGGATCCAGGGGGAAGGTAGTGAGACGGGCTCCTGAGAAAACCTTAGTGACCTCTTCGGTAGTAGCAAGGTCAAAAGAGGAAAGTGTTGAGGGAGGTTTAGTATAAGGTATGCTAAATGGGATGGATGTCTGTGCAGTGGCGATGCCCCTACAAATTGCATCAATTTTGTTTTTGAAATGATTTGCAATCTCGTGAGCAGTGAGTGAGGTACTGGGTGGAGGTGGAGGTGGAGAAAGTGGAGAGTTAAAAGTAGAGAAGAGACGACGAGGACTGGATGACATGGTATTAATAAGAGTGATAAAGTAGGCTTGTTTGGCAGCATGAAGGGAGGAATTGTATGTTAAGAAAGCAGATTTATATCGGGTGAATGCTTGCTGGGATTTGGTTTTACGCCACAATCGCTCCAGCGCACGACTATGTCGTTTAAGATTTCTGGTGTCATCAGTCTGCCAAGGTTGCAACGGTCGGGGCTTGATGCTTCGTGTTGTTAGAGGAGCAAGCGAGTCTAATGCTGATGAAAGCGAACTGTTATAGACAGCAGTAGCCAGGTCAGGGCAGGACAAGGGAGAGATTCTGTCATAGAGTTGATCAGTTGCAGAGTGGAAAGGAGCAGGGTTCAAGTTGTGAAGGTTTCTGTGGGTAATTGTTTGTCGCTTGGAGGGATAAGTGTTTGAAGATGAGGACACTGTGAAGGTGATGAGATTGTGATCAGAGAGAGGAAAGGGGGTGTTTGTGAGGTTGTAGGGAGTGCAAAGACAGGAGAAAACAAGGTCCAATGTATTCCCATCAGAGTGAGTGGAGGACTGTATACACTGTGCTAATGCAAAAGATGAGGTTAGGTTGAAGAGTTGGGATGCAGTCGGGTTGTTGACATTGATAGGGATGTTAAAATCTCCGAGAATGATAGTGGGTAGTTCAGAGGAGAGAAAGTAGGGTAGCCAGGCAGAGAAATCATCAAGAAAGCGGGACACCGGTCCAGGAGGCCGATAGATCACTGGAACATTTACGACTCATGTAAGTAAGTTTGTAGAGGGGCAGAGCGGAGTCTATCTTGGACCTCCATTGGGAGATCGTAGGAGGGTCTGACTGTTTCCATGTCAAAAGAATAGGTTTTGTTGCGTAGAATGCAGCGTAAAACACAAATAGATTTTTGTGGGTAGTGGAAGCTAATGTGTCACAGACCCTGAGTAAGAGTGTCAATGGGTCCAATGTAACAATCAGTCCCCCATACTGAATTAATATCTGCCACCACCTCTCTCCAAAAATTCTAAATAACCGAGCATGACCAAACAACATGTATAAACATACCAGTCTCATTTTGGCATTAAGGGCAAATAGCAGTGTAGAGTGGGCAGGGTAGGTCAAAGAAAGCCATTGAGATGTATAACATGCCCTATATAAAAATTTAAGCTGGATATATCTGTCTTTAGCAGAAATTACCAGGGGAACATATTGCTGGATCCCCTCATCCCAATCTTCAGTCGTCAGTGTTGAAATGTCCCTTTGCCAGATAAGAAATAGTTGGGAAAGCTTATCAGTATCTTTACTAGAAATTCTAAGATAGAGTGAAGATAGGATCTTGTCTGC
Source organism: Staurois parvus (assembly GCF_062004578.1). Lineage (NCBI taxonomy): Eukaryota > Metazoa > Chordata > Amphibia > Anura > Ranidae > Staurois > Staurois parvus. The sequence goes on from NW_028317937.1 coordinate 1,728,505, forward strand.
ATTGCATGAGATAAGAAAGCGCTCCACTTTATGAAACATCACTGTCACCTCAGAGGGGAATTGTGCTTGCACTACATAGTGCAGCTGTAATTAACAGAAAAACATCCATGAAGGAAGAGCAAACGTTTCCCTAAGTGTGTTAAAGGGGAGGAGCCATCCCTGCGGCATAACATGTTGTATATTTTTAATACCAAACCCAGCCCACACACTGGGATCAGGAATAGAACAAAGATGGAGCAGCTGAGGGTTACCCACAGTGGAGTGTGGGGAGAAATTATACCTCCCCTCTTGATGTGACTCGCACTGGTCTTGCACTTCAATGTTCCTTTCAAGATTTTATACGCTTGTTATACTGCTTTCTTTGTGAGTATATATCTCATTTTAATAAAATCACAGTTTTTTTTGAGGTAATATGCAAGGTTGGTGACTTTCATTTTGTTTTCACTATGCAGTACTAGATTACTCAATGCTGAGTAGGAGCCTAAAATAGCTGCCTCCACATTAACCACTGGGTTTGCCTTTATTTGTGCAAACCACCACCGTACTGTGACCAATACTGCCGCCCAATAGTACTGACGAAAATTGGGTAACACCAATCTGCCTAGGGAAAGAGACAGCTACAAGGTAGGTCTAGCCATCTTGGGAGTGGTTCCTGCCCAGATAAAGGTGGTAAGAATCTGGTCAAGTTTTGTAAAGAAAGAAGTGGGAATGGGAAAAGGAGTATTTCTAAAGACATATAGAAACTTAGGGAGAAAGATCATTTTGACAAGGTTGACCCTACCTACTGGGGATAGAGGCAATGTTTACCAAATCTGACACTTAAGGGTTAACTGCTGCAAGATGGGAAACAAATTGTCTGTCAGATATTGGGAGAGCTCACCCTGGATTTCAATGCCCAAGTATTTAAATTTTGACACCCAGGTATTTGAGGTTGGATGAGGGAAGGTAGGGGCCGGCTGGGAAAGGGGAACAGAACCAATTTATGCCAATTGATCTTGATGCCAGAGAACCCACTAAACTGCTCAATGGTCTCTGTGAGGAGTCTGTAGCATCAGGGAGATACAATCGTCCACATAAAGCCATTTAATTCATTTTTAGTATTCAAAGCAAACTCACCCATCCATCCATCCATCCATCCATGTCTACATGCTTTTTTGCTGAGAAGTCACTTAAAAAAAACTTCCTGGAATCTGTCTGCTCTTACCTGTCAAGGTCCTACCTTTTCCCAGAGGTTATGTTACTCCATGTGCTAGCATCCATCTTGGATTTCTGCTGAGCATGATGAGAATCTTTTATGCCTTCAGGTCTCTGAGGTCCATCCCCCAGAGGGGTGTGGCTGAGTACATATAAGCCTGGGATCTGCACATGCTCTTTGCACTTGTGTCTTGTGTCTTGGTCTTGCTACAGCTCTGTGTATACGCTCGTGACTCTTCTGGTATTCTGACTCGGCTTGTGACTAAGACCATTCTCTGCGTTTCCCTTTGATCTGACCTTCCGTTGCTGAACCCGGCCCGTGACCTGTGATTCTCTGTCTACTGTTCTGTACTGTTTTGTCCTGTTGTTATTGACCCGGCTTGTCTGACTACGCTATTGTCATTCTCACCAACTACACGCCATTGGCGGCGGCCATTACCGCAGCTGGGGTGTCTCGGGGGCCGCGACCTGGTCCCTGGTTGCGTCAAGTCCATCCCCACCATCAGGGGCCCTGGTGAAGGGCAGCCTGGGACTTAGACTCCGCGCCCTGAGGGACTTCAGTCTGTTGGTGGTGGTTGTCGTCAGCCAGTGCGTTACCCTGCCACTAGGCCTACCTGTCCGTTCCACAGCCCTGCCCTGACATTACACAAGTGCCATGAATCCTGACGGTGCAGGTACGCCTTCACTTCCTATGTTGGTTGCCAGACTGGATCAACAGGATCTCCTGTTGGATCAGTTCGCTCAGGCGTTGCAAACTCTGCTGGCACGCACCGCGCACCTTACTCCTGGTGTTATTAGGCCGGCTGTCACTCCGGTGGTCGCTCCCGCTGCTGTTCCGCTTGCTGTGCCTACCGCCGCGGCTGATGCGGCACCCGCGGTGCCCAGAGGTATGACCGGTTCAGCCCCTCTTCCACAGCGCTTTGGGGGTGAGCCGAGTCAGTGTCGTGGGTTCCTTAACCAGGTGGGGATTTACTTTGAATTAATCCCCTACGCTTTTCCGACTGAGAGGTCAAAGGTGGGTTTCCTCATCTCACTACTCTCAGACAAGGCCTTGGCCTGGGCGAATCCCTTATGGGAGAGGAATGACCCCGTGATTCACGAGTTTTCCGGTTTTGTCGATGCCTTCCGTAGGGTATTCGATGTACCGGCTCACTCCGCCTCGGCTGTCAAGCTGCTCATGTCTATGCATCAGGGTTCACGGACCGTGGCCGAGTACGCCATAGAGTTTCGTACCCTGGCAGCAGAGGTGGGTTGGAACAATGAGGCTCTGGTGGCTGCGTTTTCTCAGGGTCTTTCTGATGCATTGAAGGACGAGATCGCAGCCAAGGAATTGCCTGTGGAGCTGGAAGCACTAATTTCCTTCCTGATCCTGATTGATACCAGGCTCAGGGAGAGGCCTTCACTCAAGGAACGCCTGCGGAGGCCTTCCAATCGACTGGCACCTGCGTTTTCTATCCCTCCCATTCCTCCCTCTCCTCCCACGCCTCCTGGGGATAGATTGTCTGGTGGTGAGCCCATGCAGCTGGGGTTTGCTCGCCTTTCCGAGGGAGAGCGAGCCGCTCGGCGTCGGGAGGGTCGCTGCCTGTACTGTGGTCTTGGTGGGCACTTTCGGCAGTCCTGTCCGGTCCGTCCGGGAAACGCTCGCACCTGAGATCCTGTCGGGGACAGATCTTGGGTGGAGTCTCCTCGTCCCCGGCGTTCCGCAGAGATAAGCCACTGATCACCGTTGTCCTCTCTTGGGCGGAGGGCTCGGTGACGGCCCAGGCGTTGGTAGATTCTGGGGCTGGCGGGTTGTTTATGGACAGCTCGTTTGCTGCCCAGCACTCCATTCCCCTGCAGGCTCGAGTTACCCCATTGGTTCTCGAGGCGATAGATGGCAGGCCCCTGCAACCACCGCAGGTTACCCACGAGACTATGCCAGTTGAAGTAGCTATTGGGGCTGTTCACAGGGAGTTGGCCTGTTTCCAGGTGATTTCTTCTCCGCACTATTCGGTGGTTTTGGGGTATCCCTGGCTCCAGATGCACAATCCAATCTTCAATTGGCAAACTGCCGAGATTCTCTCGTGGTCTTCACAGTGTGGGGCCGGGTGCATCCGTGGGCCGGTTAAGGTGTTGTGTGCCTCCTCAGACTCTGCGTTGCCCACTGATTATGGGGAGTACCAGGACGTGTTTGATAAGGTACGCGCTGGTGCCTTACCTGCTCATCGTCCTTACGACTGCGCCATATCCTTGCAACCCGGTGCCACTCCTCCGCGTGGCAGGGTGTATCCTCTCTCGGTTGCGGAGAATAAGGCCATGGAGGAGTACGTTGCGGATGCGCTTTCCCGGGGGCACATTCGTAAGTCTACTTCCCCAGCAGGAGCGGGCTTTTTCTTTGTAAAGAAGAAGGGTGGTGAATTGAGGCCTTGCATCGATTATAGGGGTCTCAATCGAATCACCACTAAGAATGCCTACCCGATTCCCTTGATTACTGAGTTGTTCGACCGCCTTAAGGGGGCAACAGTCTTTACCAAACTTGACCTTAGGGCGGCGTACAACCTCGTACGGATCAAACAGGGGGATGAGTGGAAGACCGCGTTTAACACCAGAACCGGTCACTACGAATACCTGGTGATGCCCTTCGGGTTGTGTAACGCGCCCGCAGTTTTTCAGGAATTCATAAATGATGTCCTTCGTGACTTGTTGCAGCAGTGCGTGGTAGTTTACTTGGATGACATCCTGGTTTACTCTGCCTCCATGGAGTCCCATATCCAGGATGTCAAGCAGGTGCTGCAACGATTACGTGAGAACGAACTTTTTTGTAAACTTGAGAAGTGCGAATTCCATCGATCCCAAGTTGCCTTTTTAGGCTACATCATTTCTGCGGAGGGATTCTCCATGGACCCTCAGAAGGTTTCGGCAGTTCTGCAGTGGCCTCGTCCCAATGGCCTTCGGCCCATTCAGCGCTTTTTGGGTTTTGCCAACTACTATCGGAAATTCATCAGAAATTTCTCCACGCTGGCAAAACCTCTCTCAGACCTAACCAAGAAGGGCAGCAATCCTCACGAGTGGCCATCCGAGGCCATCGTAGCTTTTGAGGCTCTGAAATCCGCCTTCGCTTCGGCTCCGATACTGTCTCATCCCAATCCTGGATTGCCCTTCGTCCTTGAGGTTGATGCATCCGAGACAGGAGTAGGCGCTCTCCTGTCTCAACGTCGGTCGCCCGATGGATCCCTACTTCCCTGTGGGTTCTACTCCAGGAAGCTTTCCTCTGCAGAGTGCAACTACCAGATTGGAGATAGGGAGTTGTTGGCAATCATTCTGGCTCTCAAGGAATGGAGGCACCTGCTCGAGGGCTCCGCAGTTCCGGTCCTCATTCTTACCGATCATAAGAACCTGACTTATCTTTCGGAGGCCAAAAGATTGACACCCCGTCAAGCCAGATGGGCCTTGTTCTTGTCACGGTTCAACTATGTGTACTCCTATTTGCCTGGTTCCAAGAATGTCAGGGCTGATGCATTATCGCGGCAATACTCTGAGTTGTCCAGGGAGGACTCTGAGCCAACCTCGGTCATACCTCCGGATCATATCCTGGCTGCCATTCGTACCAGTCTGACTTCTCCCCTTGGGGAGCAGATTTTGGCGGCTCAAACTGACGCTCCTCCCGAGAGACCGGAGGGTAGATGTTTTGTACCCGAGGGGTTGCGCACCCGTCTGCTGCGTACCTACCATAACTCCAAAACTGCCGGGCATCCGGGGAGGAACCAGTTGTCTTGGGTCGTCTCTCGGTTGTTCTGGTGGCCAACTCTCCGTGCCGACATCGCCTCTTATGTAGCGGCATGTTCGATCTGTGCCCAGAATAAATCTCCACGGCATCTTCCAATGGGTCTTCTGCAACCCATTCCCAATGGGGAGCGTCCTTGGTCACACCTGGGCATGGACTTTATTGTAGACCTCCCTGTGTCTCGGGGCCATACGGTCATCCTCATGGTCGTCGATCGTTTTTCCAAAATGTGCCATTGTATTCCACTCAGGAAATTACCAACAGCGCAAGAACTGGCCACGGTCTTTTCCAGGGAGATTTTTCGCCTGCATGGGTTGCCCAAGGTGATTGTCTCGGACCGCGGGAGTCAGTTCGTGTCCAGATTCTGGCGCGCCTTCTGCTCTCAGTTGGGCATTAGTCTCTCCTTTTCTTCAGCCTACCACCCGCAGTCCAATGGGGCTGCGGAGCGTTCCAATCAGGCCTTAGAACAATTCCTTCGGTGTTATATCTCGGACCATCAGGACGATTGGGCCGATCTCCTGCCTTGGGCTGAGTTTGCCAGGAACTCAGCGGTCAACTCCTCCTCCGGGATGTCCCCCTTCATGGCCAACTATGGGTACCAACCCGCGGTATTACCTGAGAGGTTCTCACCACAGGACATTCCGGCTGTGGAGAACCATCTTGCTGCCCTGCGTTCTTCATGGGGGCAGATCCAGAGGGCTTTGAGGGACTCAGCTCAGCGTCAGAAGTTCCAGGCTGATCGCAGACGGTTGCCCGCTCCTTCATACCAGGTCGGCGATCGGGTGTGGTTGTCTACTCGTAACCTCAATCTTCGGGTGCCCACACCCAAACTAGCTCCCCGTTTTGTCGGTCCTTTTCGCATTCTCCGCAAGGTGAATCCGGTGGCCTATGCCCTTGCCCTTCCACCTGGGATGCGGATCTCCAATATCTTTCATGTATCACTGTTGAAACCTCTGATCTGCAATCGCTTCACTACCTCTCTGCCTCGGCCCCGTCCCATTCGGGTTGACGGTCATGAGGAGTATGAGGTGAGCCGGATCCTGGACTCTCGATTGGTGCGCGGCCGATTACAGTTCCTGGTTCATTGGCGCGGTTATGGTCCCGAGGAGCGTTCCTGGGTTCCTTCCGCGGATGTCCATGCTCCTGTCCTCCTCCGCGCGTTTCATACCCGCTTTCCTCGGAAACCTTTTGTTGAGCCGCGGAGGGGGAGGGGCCCTTGAGGAGGAGGTACTGTCAAGGTCCTACCTTTTCCCAGAGGTTATGTTACTCCATGTGCTATCATCCATCTTGGATTTCTGCTGAGCATGATGGGAATCTTTTATGCCTTCAGGTCTCTGAGGTCCATCCCCCAGAGGGGTGTGGCTGAGTACATATAAGCCTGGGATCTGCACATGCTCTTTGCACTTGTGTCTTGTGTCTTTGTCTTGCTACAGCTCTGTGTATACGCTCGTGACTCTTCTGGTATTCTGACTCGGCTTGTGACTAAGACCATTCTCTGCGTTTCCCTTTGATCTGACCTTCCGTTGCTGAACCCGGCCCGTGACCTGTGATTCTCTGTCTACTGTTCTGTACTGTTTTGTCCTGCGGCCATTACCGCAGCTGGGGTGTCTCGGGGGCCGCGACCTGGTCCCTGGTTGCGTCAAGTCCATCCCCACCATCAGGGGCCCTGGTGAAGGGCAGCCTGGGACTTAGACTCCGCGCCCTGAGGGACTTCAGTCTGTTGGTGGTGGTTGTCGTCAGCCAGTGCGTTACCCTGCCACTAGGCCTACCTGTCCGTTCCACAGCCCTGCCCTGACATTACCTCAGGCATGCAGGTCGGAGGGTGTGCTTAGCTGAGAAAACCCTTCCTCTGCTCCTGTGATGTATGACATGATTTGCCTAAGCATGGAAACCAGGAATAAATGTAAAAAAAAAAGTTTAAAATAAGTAAATATAATATACTTTCCTATCTATTTACTAATGATAGCAGCATGAGAATTAAAAATAGTCAATGTTGTTTGAGAGAGTGATGCTCCACTTTAATTACTGCTATGCGTATATAATTTATGCATGCTGCTCAGCTATTAGCATATTTTTTTTAATTCAGTGAACTTAAACATCACAGATGTCTGCTTTTAGCTGCTCAGAACCATACCTGTGACTTTGGGATGCATTTAACCCAACCCTACTGCTTTGCATGACCTCCTATGGTTAAGAGATGTATTAGCCATAGGAGGTTAGTGTACATCTATTTTACATGGGTGAACACAAGGAAGAGGATTGTGACACATTATTTGTTGCATGGAAAAGCTTGTGCACATTTTTATACTGGTCCTGCATCAAAATTTGGGACTGTCACGGGAAAGTGTTAGTAATGTCACAATTCTTGAAGTGGACATCATTCACTTTAAAAAAAGATGTTTTAAGCCTAATCACTTTGTGGGACTGATGTATACTTTCACATTTGTATTTGATATCAGTTATGCAATTATTGAATTTGGAGAATTGTATTTATGTGTAATTTTGCTATTTTAATTTTGAGGGGATTGTTCGTTTTCTCATACTTATTCATATATAATAGTTTTATAGTTACATAGTTGGTAAGGTTGAATTAAGACACCAATCCATCCAGTTCAACGTGTGTGTATTTATTTATAATAATAGTCATTAGTGGAGCACTGCACTATTTTTTTTGTATTTATTTTGTACATTTTTCTTTCTTTAATATTTTTAAAGTTACAAACAATTTTCTATGTACATCATTTCCCAATAAAAACAATCCTATAGCCCTCCCCTTCCCCCTTGTGGTCCCCTTTCTTAAATCCTCAAATTATCTCACACAGACTGATTCCTTACAAGATATAAAAGTTTGCTTACATAAACATACAGTAGTTGATGACCCTCATTTATTTTCCCATTCATCCTTTTCATATCGTATTTCCCTCTTTACCCTTTTCTTTTTTGCTCATAATCTTAAAGTACCTTTTCTAATTCCTTGAATAAAAACCACTCCTTTTGCTTTGTTACAGATTTATCTAAAGCATCCTCATATGTATGCATAATTTATTCTATGTCATAGATTAAAGTCTACAATGATCCATTCCTTTATGCCTGAATTTTTTTTTTACAAATTTCCAACACTTTGAAATCAACCCTTTGGCTGTATTCAATAGATATTACATGAGGAATATTTTATACTGGGCAGATAATACTTCTGTTTTATGAATCAAGACCCTCCAGGGTTCCATACTCTTTTTTCCTGTTATTTCTTGAATAATGTTGGCAATTTCTCTCCAAAACACCTGTATTCTCAGGCAGTGATTTCAAATATACCCAAAGGTTTCAGGCTCATCTAGAGATGTAAAATTTCTGGAAGTTTTATAGGCCATGGGAAAAAAAGTTTCCTGACAGACTCCATGGCAGCATACGTATGGGTTAGTCCCACCCTCTCTTCTCCAATAGGCCCCACTCCCATAAATCTTTGCTCCTCGCCAGAGGTCGTGTTCTTTTTATGTCCTCCTCCTATAGACCTAGTCCAAGTCTTACTTGGTTCCTGTACAAGATGGTCTGCAACAAAGACCTGGCAAGCCTCTCCGGGAGATGACAATGCTTGTCCCCAGCTAAAGGAATTGGTTGCGGCGGATGGATCCGGTGGCGGGAGTGGCAGAGCAGGCATCCCCTCATCAAATTCCATTGTTCCCCAGCTAGAAGCAGGGTGGAAATGGGTGAGCAGGAGTCGGTGCCTGGAAGAGCTCAGGTCTGCCAATGACGAGCAAGAAGCACTTGGGCCGGATAGCCTGCTAATAGCAGGTGGCCATGTAGCGCCCTGAATGGACGAGGCGGTCTCCAAGTCAGGTACTCGTGGCTGTGTGGAGTCAGTAAGCAGTGCTCCTTGCCCGTGTTCGGGTATCATTTTGTGCACCCTTTTGTCTTTATTTGTCTTTTCCTAGTGTCCTACATAAGGAGACAATGAGGGACGCACAGTCTGTCCCTCTTGCGAGAGGTAGAGCCCATCATGGCTTGGGCTCAGAGAAACATGTCCAACATATCAGCAGTATACATCCCTGGAGTCCAGAACTCACAAGCAGACTTCCTTTCCAGGGTTCAATTGGACAACAACGAGTGGTCTGTTAACACAGAAGTTTTCAAATGGATACTGATCCTCGGGAGCAGTCTGGAAGTCGACCTGTTTGCCTCCCCATGCAATAGCAAACTGGGGATGTTCTACACCAGCAATCGCTGTCCCCAAGCCTTTGGGGTAGATGCTCTGACGGATCAATGGGGGGTTTCGCACAGCCTATGTGTTTCCCCTGGTCACAATCATATTCAGGTTTCTTCAGAGGCTCAGAGCAAAAGCGGTGGAGGTAGTAGCTGTAATTCCATACTGGCTGAACAGACCATGGTTTCACTTATTAACGCAGCTCAGCTTTCGAGATCCAGTTCCTCTCCCATTTTTCACCCTTGCCCAGCCCAGCTTCATCTAATGGTCTGGTTCTTGAGAGGGGGAGGTTGGAGGCCTTACGCTGTCCTGCTGAAGTCACCCCTACCCTGATGAAGACCAGAAGAACCAACAGGGTCTATGTAAGAGTCTGGTCTAAGTTCGTAGACTATATCTCAACTGTAGATGGATCCTTTTGAAATCTGAGGGTTCAGGACGTCCTGGGATTCCTGCAGTCAGGCCTGAACCTGCCCCTGTCAGTCAGCACCCTCAGGGTTCAGGTGTCAGCCATCTCGGCTTTCACTGGTGTATCATGGGCCGACCACTTTCTGGTTCGGCAATTCTTCAAAGGGGCAGTGAGGTTAAAGCCCCAAAGGAAACTGAGGTTCCAAAAATGGGACCTGCCGCTTGCCCTCAACTTCTCTGGAGGCGTTCCAGAATCAGTGGGTACCTCCCATAGTGAGGGAGCTCTCCATCAAGGAGCCCTTTCTGGTGGCAGTTACATCAACAAAAAGAGTCTCTTGGCTCTAAAGAGCCATTTTTGACATTCTTCCCAGATGGAGTGGTCTTCATCCCTATGCTAGATTCTAATCCTAAAGTGACCTCGGTCTTCCACGAGAACCAAAAGATTGTCCTGCCAACAGTTCGAGGCTTGGGAGTCGATGACGCTCACCCTCTAGACAAAGGTGAGACCTTAAGGCTATAATTGCGGGTCACAGCATCGTTCCGCAGGTCGGACTGACTATTCATCCTTTTCCATGGGAAGAGATCCAGCATCTCCCAGGTCAGTCGTGGCCTGGATCGTCCAAGCCATCCAAATGGCCTACAGAGCTAAGTGCTTGGGGCCTCTGGAGGTGGTGACCACACACTCATCCAGGAGTGTGGCTACATCCTGGCAGCTTCCCAGCATGTCGCAACTTAGATGATCTGCAGAGAGGCCTTATGGTCTTCAATCAACACTTTTATGGCTCATTACTGTGTAGAGCCTGCCTCCTTATCCTCTGTTCATTTCGGTTTGAAAGTTCTGTTGGTTGACAGCGCAAATTAAAGTCTTTGTTTGAGTAACTGCCCTCCTGTGTGTGTATGGCTAGTTAATTCCCATACGTATGCTGCCATGGAGTCTGTCTGGAAAACTGAACATTTCCTATCAAATACCCTCCCAATGCCATGAGTAGGCTAGTTATGGAACACGGCCTCCAGCGAGGAGCAAAGATTTATGGTAGTGGGGTCCTATAGGAGACGTATGCTGCCATGGAGTCCTTCAGAGAAAGGAAAATCATGGTAAGTATTTGATAGGACATTTTCAGTTTTTTTTCCCGTTTCTTCCAGAAAAAAAGGAAATATTGGGAAAAATTAAAAAAAAAAATTCAGTGTGGAGTAGCTTTACAAATTGAAGTTATTTTTTCACACTAGGAAGGTGAAATGCAGTGAATATAAAATATTATGCTTGAAATACAAGCACAGCTTATTCAGTAAATAAACAAAACTTGCTTTTTAAAATCCTATTTTTTATTACAAATGAAATAACAAGGACTTTATATGTTATGAACATTTCATGAGAACAGGAAACTATCAACATAAAAAAAAAAATCAGATTTGCCCCTTAGCACAGCAGAAAGTGTTTCTGGAATGAAAACTCTGGAGGGAAAATCTACTTGCACTTTCATTATGATTAGAGATGAGCGAATCGAAGTAGGCGAAGTGGAATTCGAGTCGAATATTGGAAAATTTTCGATTCGCGCCGAATCCGAAAAATAGTCTACTTCGGACGCGCGAATCAAAATTTTTCCTAAAATGGCGGCGGACATGTGCGGCGACGGAGCGGGGATGTCTGGGAAGGCGCGCAGACAAGGCGCGCTGACCCATAATGCATTCCTTAATGACATGTGATCGCATTAGCCAGTCAGCAGCCAGCCAGCCAGCACTGTGTAATGGTCGAGCTATAAATAGCGGCCATTTTAGAATTCTTCATTTGCCTCCAGTCATTCAAGAGAGGCAGACCGCTCTGTATTAGGGACAGAGTTAGGGCCACAGAAACATTACTTGGGGACAGAGAAACGTTACTTAGGGACAGAGAAGCATTACTCAGGGACACAGAATTGTTAATGAGGGCCACAGAATCGTTACTTAGGGCCAAAGAAACGCTAGTTAGGGCGACAGAATTGTTACTCAGGGACAGACAGAATTGTTACTGAGTGCCAGAGAATTGTTACTTAGGGCCACAGAAACGTTAGTTAGGGCCACAGAATTGTTACTCAGGGACAGACACAGAATTGTTACTGAGGGCCACAGAACTGTTACTTAGGGCCACAGAAACGTTATTAGGGCCACAGAATTGTTACTCAGGGACAGACAGAATTGTTACTGAGTGCCAGAGAATTGTTACTTAGGGCCACAGAAACGTTAGTTAGGGCCACAGAATTGTTACTCAGGGACAGACACAGAATTGTTATTGAGGGCCACAGAACTGTTACTTAGGGCCACAGAAACGTTAGTTAGGGCCACAGAATTGTTACTCAGGGACAGACAGAATTGTTACTGAGTGCCAGAGAATTGTTACTTAGGGCCACAGAAACGTTAGTTAGGGCCACAGAATTGTTACTCAGGGACAGACACAGAATTGTTACTGAGGGCCACAGAACTGTTACTTAGGGCCACAGAAACGTTAGTTAGGGCCACAGAATTGTTACTCAGGGACAGACACAGAATTGTTACTGAGGGCCACAGAATTGTTACTTAGGGCCACAGAAACGTTACTCAGGGACACAGAATTGTTACTGAGGGCCACAGAACTGTTACTTAGGGCCACAGAAACGTTAGTTAGGGCCACAGAATTGTTACTCGGACAGACACAGAATTGTTACTGAGGGCCACAGAATTGTTACTGAGGGCCACAGAACCGTTACTTAGGGCCACAGAATTGTTACTGAGGGACACAGAATTGTTACTGAGGGCCACAGAACCGTTACTTAGGGCCACAGAATTGTTACTCAGGGACAGACACAGAATTGTTACTGAGGGCCACAGAAATGTTACTGAGGGCCACAGAACCGTTACTTAGGGCCACAGAATTGTTACTCAGGGACACAGAATTGTTACTGAGGGCCACAGAACCGTTAATTAGGGCCACAGAATTGTTACTCAGGGACACAGAATTGTTACTTAGGGCCACAGAAACGTTACTCAGGGACAATGAATTGTTACTGAGGGCCACAGAACTGTTACTTAGGGCCACAGAAACGTTAGTTAGGGACACAGAATTGTTACTCAGGGACAGACACAGAATTGTTACTGAGGGCCACAGAATTGTTACTTAGGGCCACAGATACGTTACTCAGGGACACAGAATTGTTACTGAGGGCCACAGAACCGTTACTTAGGGCCACAAAATTGTTACTCAGGGACAGACACAGAATTGTTACTCAGGGACACAGAATTGTTACTGAGGGCCACAGAACCGTTACTTAGGGCCACAGAAACGTTACTCAGGGACACAGAATTGTTACTGAGGGCAACAGAACCGTTACTTAGGGCCACAGAATTGTTACTCAGGGACAGACACAGAATTGTTACTGAGGGACACAGAATTGTTACTGAGGGACACAGAACTGTTACTTAGGGCCACATAATTGTTACTCAGGGACACAGAATTGTTACTGAGGGCCACAGAACCGTTACTTAGGGCCACAGAATTGTTACTCAGGGACACAGAATTGTTACTGAGGGCCACAGAACCGTTACTTAGGGCCACAGAATTGTTACTCAGGGACAGACACAGAATTGTTACTGAGGGCCACAGAATTGTTACTGAGGGACACAGAATTGTTACTGAGGGCCACAGAACCGTTACTTAGGGCCACAGAATTGTTACTCAGGGACAGACACAGAATTGTTACTGAGGGCCACAGAATTGTTACTTAGGGCCACAGAAACGTTACTCAGGGACACAGAATTGTTACTCAGGGACAGACACAGAATTGTTACTCAGGGACAGACACAGAATTGTTACTGAGGGCCACAGAATTGTTACTTAGGGCCACAGAAACGTTACTCAGGGACACAGAATTGTTACTCAGGGACAGACACAGAATTGTTACTCAGGGACAGACACAGAATTGTTACTGAGGGCCACAGAATTGTTACTTAGGGCCACAGAAATGTTACTCAGGGACACAGAATTGTTACTCAGGGACAGACACAGAATTGTTACTGAGGGCCACAGAATTGTTACTTAGGGCCACAGAAACGTTACTCAGGGACACAGAATTGTTACTCAGGGACAGACACAGAATTGTTACTCAGGGACAGACACAGAATTGTTACTGAGGGACACAGAATTGTTACTGAGGGCCACAGAACCGTTACTTAGGGCCACAGAAACGTTACTCAGGGACAGACACAGAATTGTTACTCAGGGACAGACACAGAATTGTTACTGAGGGACACAGAATTGTTACTGAGGGACACAGAATTGTTACTCAGGGACACAGAATTGTTACTGAGGGCCACAGAACCGTTACTTAGGGCCACAGAATTGTTACTCAGGGACAGACACAGAATTGTTACTCAGGCACACAGAATTGTTACTGAGGGCCACAGAACCTTTACTTAGGGCCACAGAAACGTTACTCAGGGCAGACACAGAATTCTTACTCAGGGACAGACACAGAATTGTTACTCAGGGACACAGAATTGTTACTGAGGGACACAGAATTGTTACTGAGGGCCACAGAATTGTTACTCAGGGACACAGAATTGTTACTCAGGGACACAGAATTGTTACTGAGGGACACAGAATTGTTACTCAGGGACAGACACAGAATTGTTACTCAGGGACAGACACAGAATTGTTACTTAGGGCCACAGAACTGTTACTTAGGGCCACAGAAACGTTACTCAGAGACACAGAATTGTTACACAGGGACACAGGATCGTTTAATTAAAGAGTATGTCAGACAACATGCAGAGGAGTGGCAGAGGTGGCAATGTTTTAGGAGCGAGCAGACGTGGCAGCAGAGGAAGGGGTCGAGGCAGCACTATTCGCAGCCAGAGGCTAGTGCTCCCGGTGTCATCCAATACAGTGAGGAAGAGCTAACAGAGGGCGGTCAGGAACGGGGGGAGACATCCGCCTCTTCAGCAGCCAGGCGAAGAAGTAGTGGCGAGGAGAGTGGCTCGGTAGCCGGTGTAGAGACAGGTCTGTCTCCTGACCCACACGCAGCCGAGGGGTCTATTAGTGAGGCGGAGACCCTAATTGATGATGATGAGGCTGATCGCACTTGGCAGCCTCGTCGTCATCAGGCTATTGCTTCCGCATCATCAGGAGAAGAGGGTGGCAGCTTGGCAGCGAGCAAAACAGTCGGTGGGTTGTCTCCATCGCCACACTCTGCCATGTGCCACTTTCAGGTCTCCTCACACACTGCTGGTGTGTTGAATTTTTTGACATAGGGTGCTGGCAGATTACGGGCCTCCCATAGCTGCTGCCAGGCCCCTAATCTGCCATGGGCCCCTATATACCGCCTCCTCATGCTGCTGCCAAGTCCAGAGTCTCTCATGGGTCCCTGTACGGCCTCCCATTGCTGCTGTCTCCATCGCCACACTCTGCCATGTGCCACTTTAAGGTCTCCGCACACACTGCTGGTGTGTTGAATTTTTTGACATAGGGTGCTGGCAGATTACGGGCCTCCCATAGCTGCTGTCAGGCCCCTAATCTGCCATAGGCCCCTATATACCGCCTCCTCATGCTGCTGCCAGGTCCAGAGTCTGTCATGGGTCCCTGTACGGCCTCCCATTGCTGCTGTCTCCATCGCCACACTCTGCCATGTGCCACTTTCAGGTCTCCTCACACACTGCTGGTGTGTTCAGTTTTTTGACATAGGGTGCTGGCAGATTACGGGCCTCCCATAGCTGCTGTCAGGCCCCTAATCTGCCATAGGCCCCTATATACCGCCTCCTCATGCTGCTGCCAATTCCAGAGTCTGTCATGGGTCCCTGTACGGCCTCCCATTGCTGCTGTCTCCATCGCCACACTCTGCCATGTGCCACTTTCAGGTCTCCTCACACACTGCTGGTGTGTTCAGTTTTTTGACATAGGGTGCTGGCAGATTACGGGCCTCCCATAGCTGCTGCCAGGCCCCTAATCTGCCATAGGCCCCTATATACTGCCTCCTCATGCTGCTGCCAGGTCCAGAGTCTGTCATGGGTCCCTGTACGGCCTCCCATTGCTGCTGTCTCCATCGCCACACTCTGCCATGTGCCACTTTCAGGTCTCCTCACACACTGCTGGTGTGTTGAATTTTTTGACATAGGGTGCTGGCAGATTACGGGCCTCCCATAGCTGCTGCCAGGCCCCTAATCTGCCATAGGCCCCTATATATAAAATTTTACTTAGGGCCACAGAAACGTTACTCAGGGACACAGAATTGTTACTCAGGGACAGACACAGAATTGTTACTGAGGGCCACAGAAACGTTACTCAGGGACACAGAATTGTTACTCAGGGACAGACACAGAATTGTTACTCAGGGACAGACACAGAATTGTTACTGAGGGCCACAGAATTGTTACTTAGGGCCACAGAAACGTTACTCAGGGACACAGAATTGTTACTCAGGGACAGACACAGAATTGTTACTCAGGGACAGACACAGAATTGTTACTGAGGGCCACAGAATTGTTACTTAGGGCCACAGAAACATTACTCAGGGACACAGAATTGTTACTCAGGGACAGACACAGAATTGTTACTCAGGGACAGACACAGAATTGTTACTGAGGGACACAGAATTGTTACTGAGGGCCACAGAACCATTACTTAGGGCCACAGACACGTTACTCAGGGACAGACACAGAATTGTTACTCAGGGACAGACACAGAATTGTTACTGAAGGACACAGAATTGTTACTGAGGGACACAGAATTGTTACTGAGGGACACAGAATTGTTACTCAGGGACACAGAATTGTTACTGAGGGCCACAGAACCGTTACTTAGGGCCACAGAATTGTTACTCAGGGACAGACACAGAATTGTTACTCAGGGACACAGAATTGTTGCTGAGGGCCACAGAACCTTTACTTAGGGCCACAGAAATGTTACTCAGGGACAGACACAGAATTCTTACTCAGGGACAGACACAGAATTGTTACTCAGGGACACAGAATTGTTACTGAGGGACACAGAATTGTTACTGAGGGCCACAGAATTGTTACTCAGGGACACAGAATTGTTACTCAGGGACACAGAATTGTTACTGAGGGACACAGAATTGTTACTCAGGGACAGACACAGAATTGTTACTCAGGGACAGACACAGAATTGTTACTTAGGGCCACAGAACTGTTACTTAGGGCCACAGAAACGTTACTCAGGGACACAGAATTGTTACTCAGGGACACAGAATCGTTTAATTAAAGAGTATGTCAGACAACATGCAGAGGAGTGGCAGAGGAGGCAATGTTTTAGGAGCGAGCAGACGTGGCAGCAGAGGAAGGGGTCGAGGCAGCACTATTCGCAGCCAGAGCCTAGTGCTCCCGGTGTCATCCAGTACTGTGAGGAAGAGCTAACAGAGGGCGATCAGGAACGGGGGGAGACATCCGCCTCTTCAGCAGCCAGGCGAAGAAGTAGTGGCGAGGAGAGTGGCTCGGTAGCCGGTGTAGAGACAGGTCTGTCTCCTGACCCACACGCAACCGAGGGGGCTAGTAGTGAGGCGGAGACCCTAATTGATGATGATGAGGCTGATCGCACTTGGCAGCCTCGTCGTCATCAGGCTATTGCTTCCGCATCATCAGGAGAAGAGGGTGGCAGCTTGGCAGCGAGCAAAACAGTCGGTGGGTTGTCTCCATCGCCACACTCTGCCATGTGCCACTTTCAGGTCTCCTCACACACTGCTGGTGTGTTGAATTTTTTGACATAGGGTGCTGGCAGATTACGGGCCTCCCATAGCTGCTGCCAGGCCCCTAATCTGCCATGGGCCCCTATATACCGCCTCCTCATGCTGCTGCCAAGTCCAGAGTCTCTCATGGGTCCCTGTACGGCCTCCCATTGCTGCTGTCTCCATCGCCACACTCTGCCATGTGCCACTTTCAGGTCTCCTCACACACTGCTGGTGTGTTGAATTTTTTGACATAGGGTGCTGGCAGATTACGGGCCTCCCATAGCTGCTGCCAGGCCCCTAATCTGCCATAGGCCCCTATATACCGCCTCCTCATGCTGCTGCCAGGTCCAGAGTCTGTCATGGGTCCCTGTACGGCCTCCCATTGCTGCTGTCTCCATCGCCACACTCTGCCATGTGCCACTTTCAGGTCTCCTCACACACTGCTGGTGTGTTCAGTTTTTTGACATAGGGTGCTGGCAGATTACGGGCCTCCCATAGCTGCTGCCAGGCCCCTAATCTTCCATAGGCCCCTATATACCGCCTCCTCATGCTGCTGCCAAGTCCAGAGTCTCTCATGGGTCCCTGTACGGCCTCCCATTGCTGCTGTCTCCATCGCCACACTCTGCCATGTGCCACTTTCAGGTCTCCTCACACACTGCTGGTGTGTTGAATTTTTTGACATAGGGTGCTGGCAGATTACGGGCCTCCCATAGCTGCTGCCAGGCCCCTAATCTGCCATGGGCCCCTATATACCGCCTCCTCATGCTGCTGCCAGGTCCAGAGTCTGTCATGGGTCCCTGTACGGCCTCCCATTGCTGCTGTCTCCATCGCCACACTCTGCCATGTGCCACTTTCAGGTCTCCTCACACACTGCTGGTGTGTTGAATTTTTTGACATAGGGTGCTGGCAGATTACGGGCCTCCCATAGCTGCTGCCAGGCCCCTAATCTGCCATGGGCCCCTATATACCGCCTCCTCATGCTGCTGCCAAGTCCAGAGTCTCTCATGGGTCCCTGTACGGCCTCCCATTGCTGCTGTCTCCATCGCCACACTCTGCCATGTGCCACTTTCAGGTCTCCTCACACACTGCTGGTGTGTTGAATTTTTTGACATAGGGTGCTGGCAGATTACGGGCCTCCCATAGCTGCTGCCAGGCCCCTAATCTGCCATAGGCCCCTATATACCGCCTCCTCATGCTGCTGCCAAGTCCAGAGTCTGTCATGGGTCCCTGTACGGCCTCCCATTGCTGCTGTCTCCATCGCCACACTCTGCCATGTGCCACTTTCAGGTCTCCTCACACACTGCTGGTGTGTTGAATTTTTTGACATAGGGTGCTGGCAGATTACGAGCCTCCCATAGCTGCTGCCAGGCCCCTAATCTGCCATAGGCCCCTATATACCGCCTCCTCATGCTGCTGCCAGGTCCAGAGTCTGTCATGGGTCCCTGTACGGCCTCCCATTGCTGCTGTCTCCATCGCCACACTCTGCCATGTGCCACTTTCAGGTCTCCTCACACACTGCTGGTGTGTTCAGTTTTTTGACATAGAGTGCTGGCAGATTACGGGCCTCCCATAGCTGCTGCCAGGCCCCTAATCTGCCATAGGCCCCTATATACCGCCTCCTCATGCTGCTGCCAGGTCCAGAGTCTCTCATGGGTCCCTGTACGGCCTGCCATTGCTGCTGTCTCCATCGCCACACTCTGCCATGTGCCACTTTCAGGTCTCCTCACACACTGCTGGTGTGTTCAGTTTTTTGACATAGGGTGCTGGCAGATTACGGGCCTCCCATAGCTGCTGCCAGGCCCCTAATCTGCCATAGGCCCCTATATACCGCCTCCTCATGCTGCTGCCAAGTCCAGAGTCTCTCATGGGTCCCTGTACGGCCTCCCATTGCTGCTGTCTCCATCGCCACACTCTGCCATGTGCCACTTTCAGGTCTCCTCACACACTGCTGGTGTGTTGAATTTTTTGACATAGGGTGCTGGCAGATTACGGGCCTCCCATAGCTGCTGCCAGGCCCCTAATCTGCCATGGGCCCCTATATACCGCCTCCTCATGCTGCTGCCAAGTCCAGAGTCTGTCATGGGTCCCTGTACGGCCTCCCATTGCTGCTGTCTCCATCGCCACACTCTGCCATGTGCCACTTTCAGGTCTCCTCACACACTGCTGGTGTGTTGAATTTTTTGACATAGGGTGCTGGCAGATTACGGGCCTCCCATAGCTGCTGCCAGGCCCCTAATCTGCCATGGGCCCCTATATACCGCCTCCTCATGCTGCTGCCAAGTCCAGAGTCTCTCATGGGTCCCTGTACGGCCTCCCATTGCTGCTGTCTCCATCGCCACACTCTGCCTTGTGCCACTTTCAGGTCTCCTCACACACTGCTGGTGTGTTCAATTTTTTGACATAGGGTGCTGGCAGATTACGGGCCTCCTATAGCTGCTGCAAGGCCCCTAATCTGCCATGGGCCCCTATACCGCCTCCTCATGCTGCTGCCAAGTCCAGAGTCTGTCATGGGTCCCTGTACGGCCTCCCATTGCTGCTGTCTCCATCGCCACACTCTGCCATGTGCCACTTTCAGGTCTCCTCACACACTGCTGGTGTGTTCAATTTTTTGACATAGGGTGCTGGCAGATTATGGGCCTCCTATAGCTGCTGCCAGGCCCCTAATCTGCCATGGGCCCCTGTACCGCCTCCTCATGCTGCTGCCAGGTCCACAGTGTCTCATGTCATGTGCCACTTTCAGGTCTCCTCACACTGCTGGTGTGTTGAATTTTTTGACATAGGGTGCTGGCAGATTACGGGCCTCCCATAGCTGCTGCCAGGCCCCTAATCTGCCATGGGCCCCTATACCGCCTCCTCATGCTGCTGCCAGGTCCAGAGCCTCTCATGGGTCCCTGTACGGCCTCCCATTGCTCCTGTCTCCATCGCCACACTCTGCCATGTGCCACTTTCAGGTCTCCTCACACTGCTGGTGTGTTCCATTTTTTGTCATAGGGTGCTGGCAGATTACGGGCCTCCCATAGCTGCTGCCAGGCCCCTAATCTGCCATGGGCCCCCGTACCGACTCCTCATGCTGTGACGTTGCAACAAGGTGGAATTCAACCCTACATATGTTAGACCGCCTTTACGAACAGCAAAAGGCCATCACAGATTTCCTGATGTTAAAAGCGGATAAAGGTACTCCCTGTGTAACTTAGATGTCAGCCATTGGCAGCTCATGCGTGACACCTGCGCTTGCTCAGGCCCTTTGAGGAGGCCACGCTATTCGTGAGTCGGCAGGACTATGGGATGAACGACGTCATTCCTCTGTTGCACGTCCTGGAACAAATGCTGTTAACAATGGCTGGTCAGGGTGCGGTAGACGTGGCGCACAGATCTCAACGCCACATGACCCCTGTGGGGGCAGGACAGGAAGAAGAGGAGGAGGTAGAGGAGGACATTGGTGCTCAGGAATTATTGAGTGAAATGGGTGGTTTTTCCACTCAGCGGACAGGAGTGGAGGAGCAGGAGCATCTGGTAGAGGAGGAGGAAGAGGAGACAGAGGACCCAGACGCACCGTGGCAGTATGCTGTGGAGATGGAGGCAGGGAGTCCCTCGCATTCCTTGGCACAAATGGCCCATAGCATGCTCGCTTGCTTGCGTAGCGACAGCTGAATAATAACCATCAGACAGAGGGATGACTTTTGGCTGTCCACCTTGTTGGACCCTCGCTACCGTTCAAAAATGGTGGCCTTTTTCACACCTGCTGAGAGGGAGGCCAAAATAACGTACTATAAAAACCACCTATGTAGTCAGCTGGTCTCTGCCTGTCTGCGCCAACGTCCATCCTCAGACACTGTGGGCCCTGTGCGCTCGCGTTCCGCTGCCATGGCAGCAGGGGAGGGGTGGGGTGGTAGGAGCAGTGGCAGCTCCACCAGCAGCGGCTGCCTCAGTCTGCAGTCGATGATGAGTAGCTTTCTTCACCAGCGCAGTGAGGAAACTACTAACCAGCCGCAGCAGCAGCAGCAGCAGCATCAGGTGGACCTGGAGCAGGACCTCAAACAACAGGCTTAGGCCTACTTGGACAGCACCCTGCCAACCGAGGTAGACAATCCCCTTGACTACTGGGCAACGAAACTTGACCTTTGGCCCCAACTAGCTGAATTTGCCCTTGAAAGGCTGTCATGCCCGGCCAGTAGCGTGGCATCGGAGCGCGTGTTTAGTGCGGCAGGAGGTATTGCAACTCCGCGGAGGACACGACTGTCCACCCAAAGTGTGGAGAGACTCACGTTTGTGAAAATGAATCAGGCGTGGATTAGTCTGGATTTCAAACCACCAGTTCCTGACACAACTGACTAAATCCGCCATGAATCATGCCCCAAACATGTGCCACTTTCAGGTCTCCTCACACTGCTGGTGTGTTCCATTTTTTGTCATAGGGTGCTGGCAGATTACGGGCCTCCCATAGCTGCTGCCAGGCCCCTAATCTGCCATGGGCCCCTATACCGCCTCCTCATGCTGCTGCCAAGTCCAGAGTCTCTCATGGGTCCCTGTACGGCCTCCCATTGCTGCTGTCTCCATCGCCACACTCTTCCATGTGCCACTTTCAGGTCTCCTCACACTGCTGGTGTGTTCCATTTTTTGTCATAGGGTGCTGGCAGATTACGGGCCTCCCATAGCTGCTGCCAGGCCCCTAATCTGCCATGGGCCCCTATACCGCCTCCTCATGCTGCTGCCAGGTCCAGAGTCTCTCATGGGTCCCTGTACGGCCTCCCATTGCTCCTGTCTCCATCGCCACACTCTGCCATGTGCCACTTTCAGGTCTCCTCACACTGCTGGTGGGTTCCATTTTTTGTCATAGGGTGCTGGCAGATTACGGGCCTCCCATAGCTGCTGCCAGGCCCCTAATCTGCCATGGGCCCCCGTACCGACTCCTCATGCTGCTGCCAGGCCCGTAATCTGTCATGGGCCCCTGTTGTCGCTTGTTGGCATATTCCGCTCGTTCAGATGCTCCTTCTCCTGCTACTCCTCTTCACGGATTCCGTCAGCAGTCTTTCTTGGAATCCGTTTCCAAGAGACAACAGTTTGCGAGCACGTAGCCGACGGTGCAGAAGCTGAATGTCCTCCTGTCCAAGTTGCTGCTGCCAGGCTCGTAATGTGTCATGCGCCCCTGTACCGCCTCCTCATGCTGCTGCCAGGTCCAGAGTGTGTCATGGGCCCCCGTACCGACTCCTCATGCTGCTGCCAGGCCCGTAATCTGTCATGGGCCCCTGTACCGCCTCCCCATGCTGCTGCCAGGTCCAGAGTGTGTCATGGGTCCCTGTACGGCCTCCCATTGCTGCTGCCAGGCCCGTAATCTGCCATGGGCCCCCGTACCGACTCCTCATGCTGCTGCCAGGCCCGTAATCTGTCATGGGCCCCTGTACCGCCTCCTCATGCTGCTGCCAGGTCCAGAGTCTCTCATGGGTCCCTGTACGGCCTCCCATTGCTCCTGTCTCCATCGCCACACTCTGCCATGTGCCACTTTCAGGTCTCCTCACACTGCTGGTGGGTTCCATTTTTTGTCATAGGGTGCTGGCAGATTACGGGCCTCCCATAGCTGCTGCCAGGCCCCTAATCTGCCATGGGCCCCCGTACCGACTCCTCATGCTGCTGCCAGGCCCGTAATCTGTCATGGGCCCCTGTTGTCGCTTGTTGGCATATTCCGCTCGTTCAGATGCTCCTTCTCCTGCTACTCCTCTTCACGGATTCCGTCAGCAGTCTTTCTTGGAATCCGTTTCCAAGAGACAACAGTTTGCGAGCACGTAGCCGACGGTGCAGAAGCTGAATGTCCTCCTGTCCAAGTTGCTGCTGCCAGGCTCGTAATGTGTCATGCGCCCCTGTACCGCCTCCTCATGCTGCTGCCAGGTCCAGAGTGTGTCATGGGCCCCCGTACCGACTCCTCATGCTGCTGCCAGGCCCGTAATCTGTCATGGGCCCCTGTACCGCCTCCCCATGCTGCTGCCAGGTCCAGAGTGTGTCATGGGTCCCTGTACGGCCTCCCATTGCTGCTGCCAGGCCCGTAATCTGCCATGGGCCCCCGTACCGACTCCTCATGCTGCTGCCAGGCCCGTAATCTGTCATGGGCCCCTGTACCGCCTCCTCATGCTGCTGCCAGGTCCAGAGTGTGTCATGGGTCCCTGTACGGCCTCCCATTGCTGCTGTCTCTATCGCCACACTCTGCCATGTGCCACTTTCAGGTCTCCTCACACTGCTGGTGGTTTCCATTTTTGTCATAGGGTGCTGTATGGCCTCCCATTGCTGCTGCCTCCACCGCCACACTGTGGCTCCACACTCTGGTTTTGGCCCCGTGACTGCCCAAATGAGTGAAGTGTGCGGTGATTCTAAGATCGACGGCACTCATCTGCATGTCATACTGACTGACAGTATTATTTCTCTTCCCCAGCAGACTCCAAGGGCATTTAAATTAAAGGTACAGTGTTCTGCACTAATATTAAGTCTCTCTGAAGCCTAGAAACACCCTTTTTTAAGTTAAATTCACAGCGAATATATTCGACTCGAATCGAAATTTTTCCACGAATTCGCCGAATCAGTCGAATCGAATTTTTGAATACTTCGCTCATCTCTAATTATGATCCTCATTATCTAATTCCATAAAATATTCATGTCTTCAGGGCATCTGCAGCATGCAAGGATGTGTTTATCATCCTTGTAGCATTCTGAGATGAATATTTCTTCTCACAATATTTGCAAATTTCAGCTTTGCTCTGAGCAGAAATTGTACCGTGAAATGTTTCCACATGCTAGATGTTGGTCTCACTATTTTACTGAGAGGAGGAAAACAAAAAACTATTTATTGAGCAGACTATAGGTAAACATTATGTGATGGTGGAGAGCATTCACCACTTTGGCTCTCACACCTGTTCCCCTCCTAAGGATCAGAGTAATTTTTAAATTTCTGCTTTGGACCTGATTATTCAGGATACCTTTGTCATTAGGTAAGATAAAAAAGTAATACATATATTGTTTTTTAAGGACAAGCAAGGCTTTTTTTCATGAATATTGTCTTGTAACAATGATTTTTATTCACAATCCTTAAACAATTAAATGTGACAAACTGTAACAAAATGTAACTTTTTCCTTTTTTGAGCAGTGTTAGTCCAAAAATAAATACTGCACTGTGTCACTGTACATAAAAGTGCACATATTATTCTGTAATTTGTCCTGTTTAAAAGTACACTAAAATTATGATTCTGGTACAAAGCATTGCAAAGTTATTTACAAATTAAATAAAGTGTTTTTTTTTTCTTTTTTCATTTTTGCATTTTTTTAAAATTTAAAATGTGTAAACATATGTTAAAGGTGTAAAAATATTAATGAACAAACAAGCAAATATTATTATTATTATACAGTATTTATAAAGCGCCAATAGTTCGCTCAGCGCTGCACATTACAAAGGGAGACAGAACATGTGACAGAACAATACCAATACAATGCAAAACATGAGGGGATCGAGGGCCCTGCTCTTTCGAGCTTACAATCTAGGAGGGAGGGGATGGTGGCACAGGAGGAGATAGCTGTGGGGGATGGTGTGGTAGGAAGAGTGGAGGAGGTCGGCAAGTTAGCAGGGGGTGGGGTAGGCTTCCCTGAAGAGATGGGTTTTCAGGGTGCGCCTAAAGGAGAGGAGAGTAGGTGATAATCTGATGGGTTGGGGCAGGGAGTTCCAGAGGATGGGTGACACCCTGGAGAAGTCCTGGAGGCGGGCATGGGAGGAGGAGACCAGGGAACTAGAGAGAAGGAGGTCTTGTGAGGAGCGGAGTGTGCGTGCTGGGCGGTACTTGGATATTAGGTCAGTGATGTAGTTCGGGGCAGTATGGTGGACGGCTTTGTACGTCAGCGTTAGGATTTTGAATTTGATCCATTGCGCAATCGGAAGCCAGTGGAGGGATTGGCAGAGGGGGGTGGCGGAGACAGAGCGGTTGGAAAGGTGAATGAGTCTGGCAGCCGTGTTCAGGATGGACTGAAGAGGGGATAGCCAGCGGCGAGGCAGGCCAGTGAGGAGGGAGTTGCAGTAGTCGAGTTGTGATATGATGAGGGAGTGGATGAGCTGTTTAGTGGTTTCTGGGGTTAGGAACGTGCGTATTTTGGCGATGTTGCGGAGGTGGAGTCTGCATGAGTTTGTTAAAGATTGGACTTGGGGCTGGAAGGATAGGTTGGAGTCCAGAATGACACCCAGTACTCTGGCCTGCAGGGCGGGTTTGATGGTAGCGTTGTTGGATGTGACGGAGAAATCAATGGGGGGTGGTGTCCGGGCTGGGGGGAAGACAAGAAACTCGGTTTTGGAGAGGTTCAATTTAAGGAAGTGGAGCAACATCCAGTCTGATATGTCACTCAGTAGGTGTGTGATTCGGGCTGAGACCAAGGGGGTGAGGTGGGGGGTTGAGAGATAGATTTGTGTGTCGTCGGCATAGAGGTGGTAGTTGAAGCCGTGAGAGTGTATGAGTTGGCCAAGGGAGGAGGTGTAGATGGAGAAGAGAAGGGGCCCGAGGACAGAGCCTTGAGGGACCCCAACAGAGAGGGGGAGTGAGGGGGAGGTGGTAGCATTATAGGTAACGCTGAAGGAGCGTTGTGACAGGTAGGATGAGAGCCAGGAGAGAGCAGAATCTCTGAGGCCGAGGGAGTGTAGTTTTTTGAGGAGGAGGGGGTGGTCGACTGTGTCGAATGCCGCAGAGAGGTCAAGGAGTAGGAGCACTGAATAGTGGCCATTAGCTTTGGCGGTTAGCAGGTCATTGGAGAGTTTGAGTAAGGCAGTTTCGGTGGAGTGTAGGGGACGGAAGCCGGACTGTAGGGGATCGAGGAGGTTGTTGTCGTTGAGGTGAGAGCATAGGCGGGTGTAGACGAGGCGCTCGAGGAGTTTAGATGTAAATGGGAGCAGGGAGATGGGTCTGAGGTTGTTCGGGTCATTGGGGTCCAGGGAGGGCTTTTTAAGTATGGGGGTGATGTGTGCATGTTTCAGAGGGGAGGGGAAAGTGCCTGAGGAGAGGGAGAGATTGAAGATGTGGGTGAGGGAGCGTAGGATGGAGGAGGAGGAAGGTCGTAGGAGTTGTGAGGGGATAGGGTCGAGGGGGCAGGTGGTGAGGCGGGCATCAGAGAGGATCTTGGAGACTTCCTCGATGGTAGTAAGGTCAAAGGTGTGGAGTGTTGGGGGAGCTTCAGTATGAGGAATGTAGGGTGGGGTGGAAGAGGAGGTCAGAGCAGTGGTGGGGCCGTGGGAGAGGGGTGATGAGGGGGTAGCTGAGTGAGGGTGAAGGGGGTTGGAGAGAGTTTGAGCAGCGACAAAGTCCCTGCGGGTTATGTCGAGGGGGAGGGGGGATAAGGGGGTAGCTGTGTGAGAGGGGACGGGTTGAGAGGGTGTGTGAGTTGCGGCAATGTCCTTGCGAATTGTGTCAATTTTGTTTTTGAAGTGATTGGCAATCTCAAGGGCAGTGAGTGAGGTGCTGGGTGGAGGTGGGGGTGGAGAGAGTAGAGAGTTGAAGGCAGAGAAGAGTCGGCGAGGATTGGAGGAGAGGGCCTTGATGAGGGTCAAGAAGTAGGCCTGTTTGGCAGCATGGAGGGAGGAGGTGTAGGTGTGGAAGGCAGATTTGTAGCGGATGAAGGCTTGTTGGGATTTGGTTTTGCGCCATAGTCGCTCCAGGGCACGACTTTGTCGTTTGAGGGTTTTGGTGTGATCAGTCTGCCAGGGCTGGAGCGGTCGGGATCTGATGTTGCGTGTGGTTAAAGGCGCTAGTGAGTCGAGGGCTGTTGAGAGCACATTGTTGTAGGCGGTCATAGCCAAGTCGGGGCAGGACAGGGGGAGGATGCGGTCGTGGAGTTGATCAGCTGCAGAGTGGAGGGAGGCAGGGTTAAGGTTGCGGAGGTTACGGCTGGTAGTAGTGTGACATTTGGAGGGGTAGGCGTTGGAGGACGAGGAGATAGAGAAGGTGATCAGGTTGTGGTCAGAGAGAGGGAAGGGGGTGTTAGTGAGGTTGTGGGCAGCGCAGCGGTTGGAGAAGACAAGGTCCAGGATATTTCCGTCGGAGTGGGTGGTGGATTGTATGCACTGTGCAAGTGCAAAGGAGGAGGTTAGGTGGAGGAGACGGGCTGTGTCCGGGTTGTCGAGGTTGACAGGGATGTTGAAATCCCCAAGAATTATGGTGGGTAGCTCAGAGGAGAGGAAGAAGGGTAGCCAGGAGGAGAAGTCATCCAGGAAGCGGGGTATGGATCCAGGAGGCCGGTATATCACAGCAATCTTCAGGGGGGTTGGGGAGAATAGTCGGAGGCAGTGGGCCTCGAAGGAGGAGAAGGATAGGGAGGGGGGGTTTGGGAGGACTCGGAAGGTGCTCTGCGGTGATAGGAGCAGACCAACCCCACCACCTTTAAATAATATTTAAAAAAGTTTAAATATTATTACTTAATAAAATAGAAACTGAAAAATAGAAATTAGCAGGAAAATAATAATTGAATGGAGAAGGAGAATACAGAGGTAATTAGGGCTGATTAGAGTAAACTAAGAGTAAAATTGGTAGTAAACCGCAGATTTAAAACAAAAAAACAACCCCTGTAAAGTAACGTCGAAGTGTGTTGGTATGCATCACATACTACCACATTATGAAGGACTTACCTTAAAGTGTTACTAAACCCAGGACCCTGCATTCACTATATCTGGTGTCTCACAGTACACAGAACATGGAAGTGCAATTATTTTAGTAAATATAAACTGCTAAATACCTTTTCTCATCAGCAGTTAGAGCAGTCTTGTGACTTCAGCTTAGCACTGGTTAAAGCTTGTAGGAGGAATTTTCTTTCTGCTTTAGGAGGATACAAAACCCCTGACCTCTGTCTGGACAGTACTGATGGCCCTGTGCTGATCACATGCACTCTCTCCCCAAAAAAGAAAACCTCTCTAGCAATACACACTAATCTGAGTATGTGCAGAAAGGCTACGGGTTCAGTCTGTCTTATCAGGGTGGACATTTGAACAAGAGGAGGGGCAGAGAAGTCAAACAGCCTTTTTACACAATGCAGAGGATTAACCCCTTAGGTTCCACAGTGAGTATAACAAGCATGCTTTACTGCATATACAGACTGATTTTATTGTTGTGGGTTTAGTAACACTTTCAAATGAAGCCCTCCAGTGACACGCTGTCACCCCTGACAGGGCTTCTGTCTTCACTCAGCCTTCCTTCCTTCACGCATGCGTGCAGGAGTCCTGGGCCATGGCACAGTGCTCTGAAGGAATGGCAAGGGTATACCGTTCCCTCAGAGTGCATGCACCAGCTATCAAAAATAGTTAATATCTCCTAAATGGTGCACATTAATATTAATTTTTTTTTTTTAAAGAAGATTTATTAGGTTTTAACATAGTACAACCACAAATAAATGATGATACAGTTATGACACCCATGTTACAACAAATCTGGTTTAGGATATAATATTGTAGCAAATAAATGCAACAGGACTTTAGTGCAAAGTTAGGAAGTAGGAAAAGACATAGATGCAATGCTAAGGTATACCTGTTGTATTGACGAGCAATAAGGAAAATAGATATGAGAAGGTGGAAGGCGAGAAGTTTGCATGGTGTGCATACCGGACGTAATCTGGCGAGGATGTGATTTGCCAGTGGATGGTGTTGAACAATGGGGATGTACATAGATGTCAGCAGTGTCCCACCAGTATCGTGTTCCAAAAACACAGCCCAAAGAAGAATATCTAGAATCGAATGGTGGGAGTACATGGTAGTGTTAGTGGTAAAAAGAAGTTAAGAAAACAAAGGGGAATGAATAGAAGGGGGGGGGGGGAGTCGGCAAAAAATGAAGTAATCAGCGGCAGTGAGATTATTATGATATGATAAGAAGATGGTATGTCAACTGGAGTCAGGGAACACACAGAAATAGAATTAGAGAAGATTTTACTGGAAGATGTGGAAATAATATACAGTTGCAAGAAAAAGTATGTGAACCCCTTGGGATTACCTGGAGTTTTGCATGAATTGGGCATAAAATGTGCTCTGAACGTCATCTAAGTCACAACAGTACAAGAACACAGTCTGCTGAACATAATACTACACAAACATTAGATGTTGCCATGGTTTAATTGCACATAACATGTAAACATTCACAGTGCAGGGAGGAAAAAGTATGTGAGGCCCTAGCTTAATGACTTCTCCCAGAGCTAATTGGAGCCAGGAGTGAGCCAACCTTGACTCCAATCAGTGTGATGATATTGGATGTGTTGCTGACAGCTGTCCTGCCCTTAAAAAACACACACCTGTTTTGGGTTTACTGGTTTCAAGAAGCACTGTCTGATGTGAACCATGCCTCGCAGAAAAGAGCTCTCAGAAGACCTACAATCAAGAATTGTTGACTTGCATGAAGCTGGAAAGGGTTACAAAAGTATCTCCAAAAGCCTTGATGTTCATGTGTCCACCGTAAGACAGACTGTCTACAAATGGAGAAAGTTTAGCACTGTTGCTACTCTCCCTAGGTGTGGTCGTCCTGTAAAAATGACTGCAAGAGCACAGCGCAGAATGCTGCATGAGGTAAAGAAGAATCCCAGAGTGTCAGCTAAAGACCTACAGAAATCTCTGGCACATGCTAACATTTTTGTTGACACATCTACAATAAGGAAAACATTAAACAAGAATGGAGTACATGGGAGGACACCACGGAGGAAGCCATTGCTGTCCAAAAAGAATATTGCAGCACGTTTGAAGTTTGCAAAAGAGCACCTGGATGTTCCACAGCACTACTGGCAAAATATACTGTGGACAGATGAAACCAAGATTGAGTTGTTTGGGAAGAACACACAACACTATGTGTGGAGAAAAAAAGGCACAGCACACCAACATCAAAACCTCATCCCCACTGTAAAACATGGCGGAGGGAGCATCATGGTTTGGAGCTGCTTTGCTGCCTCAGGGCCTGGACGGATTGTTGTCATTGATGGGAAAATGAATTCCAGAGTTTATCAAGACATTTTGCAGGAAAACGTACGACCACCTGTCCACCAACTGAACCTCCGCAGAGGATGGGTGATGCAACAGGACAATGACCCAAAGCATACAAGTAATTCAACAAAACAATGGCTGCAACAGCACAGAATACGCCTTCTGAAGTGGCCCAGTCAGAGTCCTGACCTCAACCCGATTGAAATGCTGTGGCATGACCTTAAGAGAGCGATTCACACCAGACACCCCAAGAATATTGCTACACTGAAACAGTTTTGTGAAGAGGAGTGGTCCAAAATGACTCCAGATCGTTGTGCAGGTCTGATCTGCAACTACAGGAAATGTTTGGTTGAGGTTATTGCTGCCAAAGGAGGGTCAACCAGTTATTAAGTCCAAAGGTTCACATACTTTTTCCTCCCTGCACTGTGAATGTTTACATGTTATGTGCAATTAAACCATGGCAACATCTAATGTTTGTGTAGTATTATGTTCAGCAGACTGTGTTCTTGTATTGTTGTGACTTAGATGACTTTCAGAGCACATTTTATGCCCAATTCATGCAAACCTCTACGTAATCCCAATGGGTTCACATACTTTTTCTTGCAACTGTAGAAAGATAGGTATGAGACCACGAGACCGAGGTAGAAAAGAGCAAGAAGATAAAGATCAGTAAGTCGGGTTTAGAGAGTGGCAATGAGAAATTGGAGAGTAGTAATTATTAATTAGTTAAATAATTAATGATTAATCAGTTATTTAGTATATATTATATTATAGTATATATTATATTACAGTATAATACAGTATAGTATAGTACCGGTTCCACCATGAGAAATGTGACATGGAGGAAGTGTCATCCTCCACCTGGCCAATTGGGGGCTATGGTGTGTGAGCAAAGTCGAGTGTGTAAACAAACATGAGTCAATAAAACAATTAGGGGGTCAAGATATAGAGGAAAAGAGGACATAGAGAAGATGACTGAGAGACGAGGAGAAAATCAATAGCAATTAAACAAATAAGCCAATCACATGACCAATCAGAGGATGGTACTATAGTAAGGAGTCCGTGTCTGAGTAACGAAAGCCTGCTCTTGTATGGTAGGGAGCCTATGATATAGGACTTCAATTTTCTAAAATAGTGGGATTCCTTTGAGGTATTTGATGATGTAATTAGATGAAGCCTGTCCAAACGGAGGAGAGAGTTGAGCTCCTGTTTGATGTCTGTCATAGTTGGAGGGCAGTCGGAGACCCATTTGCAAAGAATGGCACGTCTTGCAGTTAGAAGCCATGTAGGTTTCCAAGATTTGTTATCTCTGAAAGAAGAAGAAGACGTTTGTGAAGAAAAAGGGCAATGATTGGCTGATCCAAAAATCCGAAAATTAATGGTAGCGGGTGGATGGGTAATCGGAAAGCAGTGATGACGGATATAAAATGAACAACTTGCTACCAAAATGTAGAGATAGCAGGACAGGTCCAAAATCTGTGTTGTAATGATGGTTTTTGAATTCTACACAAAGGGCAAGTAGACAAAGCCGGATCTTTTTTGGAGTAGAGACAGGGCAAATAGGCACGGTGAAGAATCTTGAGTTGTTGTTCACGCCAGAATTCATTGCTATTAAAGGCACAAATGGATTGGAATCCTAATAATAATTGGTCAGCTGTGAGCGCATTGTTGAAATCTTTGACCCAGGATTTTACACCATTAAAAGACTCGAAAGGTTTAGCAAATAGAAGATTCAGCAGTCTATATATATTCGAAATGTTGTATTTCCGAGAGTTCACCAAGACATCAATAAATGTCGATTGAAATCTGGTAGATTTAGTGGGTGCCACTGAGTTGACAAAGTTCCTTACTTGGAGCATGTAGAAGAAATAGTGTGTTGGAAGTCCATAAGTTTGCAGAATACCGTTAATAGATCTTGGGGAACGCGTAGAGATGTCATATAATTGATGTACCAGAGTTAGGTGTCGAACTCGCCAAGTATCATATGCATCGTGAGATTGAGGAGGAGGAAAGGAGGGGTTATGATGAATAGGGAGAAAATGTGAAAGCCACAGGGAGATCCCCAATTTGCACCCGACTTCCCTCCATGCAATAAGGGTGTCGTGAATAAGTGGGTTATGTTTTAATGGAGGTGACAAAGAGTTAACGTTGGAATGTAATAAGGCCGCAAGATCATGAGGATATACTAGTGCAGATTCCAATTGATAATTAGAGTAATTGGAGGATTGTGTGAGCCAGTCTAGGCCTAGGTCCTTCCACATATCCAGTTCCCCAATAATTTTGGCAATCGTTGGTGTATAATTTAGTGTGTATAAGGATGAAGCTAGTTTCCCTATCTTTATACCTAAATAGGTGATATATTTTTGAATGTTGAGTTTTGGGTCCATACTGGGAGGTGGGAGTGGAATAGGGGAAGCACCTCGCTTTTAGAAAAATTAATGCAAAGTCCAGAGCAAAGGCGAAAAGAGGAGAAAATTTGTTGGATATAGGGAAGGGAAGGGTGCGAGGTGAAAATTAAAATATCATCTGCAAACAAGACGAGATATTAATTTTACCTACAGGTAAGCTTTATTATTAGCTTACCTGTAGGTAAAAGTATTAAAGAAGAGTTTACTACCACTTTAATAAGGGTTAAACAGAGGAACATATAATTTAAAAAACAACAACTTTCTTTTACTTGCCAGGTTGCTTTAACTGACTTCATCTGCAGATCAAAGTTCATCTCTTTGATCTGTAGATGAATAAACAGATACAAAATTAAACATTGTTTCTTTTGAGCAATGTTGTTGATAATAATTGCTGGGCTGCTTTTCTTTGACAGCTCCAGCTGTCAGAACTTTCTCTGTGCACTCAGCAATACTGCTTTGATTAATCAGAGCTGAATTGTAGAGTACTGTGACATGGGAGGTCATGGAAGCAGGCAAAAGGACACAAACCCTGTGTACAATGATGTGTACATACGTATATTAGCACTGCACTGTATTTCTTTTTTCCCCTTTAGGCCGATTACCGCACCATTTACACTAAATAATTTTCTATATTAATTGCAGAATACCTTTGCCATTTTAAATGTAGCATTTTTTAAATTTTTTATGCGTGTGAATCACATCGGTTCCAGCCTGCTCCCACTTAGGGAGGACAATAGGGATTTTTGAAAAGTGGTTAGATTTTCCTTGCAAATGCTTTTAAACAGGCTTTTAAAAGTCTGTATGATTAAAAATATGCATGTTTCTACTGCTGACACCCAGGTTACTATCACAGCCCATGAAGGGCCCTAGACTTTTGCTTTAGGCTTTGTACCACTTTTTCAGCTATATTTTCAGAGGATAGGGCAGTAGATCCTTTGCTAGTTTCCAACATAGAAGACACTTTTCTCTGTGTGTAGCGCCCACCTAACCCCTGGAGGCATAGTGGGTGGGCTGACATTTCATCTCAGGGCTTAGGCATAGTGGAATATACGGACAGATGGATGCCCGTCACTTTTTGACAAAAACAGAAATAATTTTATTACTTATAGTCAAATGGGAGAGAGCACTAGGATTGCTGGTGCTCAGGACTAAAGTAGAACTCTGTCATGTCACTCATCACAGTGCAGGAAACAGGGGCTTTAATCCAATCTGACACTCCTGTGTTTTAGCATCCTTCTGTGAAGCATGTGATTAACAACAATTTATTTCCAGAAGAGGCACCCAGCTTCCACACCTGAGCTTCCAGTGTCTGAGCCCTTCAGACACCTCTTGATCCTCTTCTTTATCCTCCATCCTGATCCAGATCTTCTGCAAGAGAGAAAACTATCCTCAATAGGACTCGATTCTGCCTTCAATGAAGATCAACAGTACTAGGCCTCATCATTTCCCAGGCCCCCTCAGACAAGGAATGTCTAATTCAGCAGCTTCATTACGTGCACGCTCCCCAGGCCGAAGCTGGGGAGGAAGAGAGCTTGCATCAGTCAGCCCCGAATATTTATACCCTTTACCACAATGCACCAATGATAAAGGAAACTCCTAGTGGTGGGTTGAGAGAAGATATTAACCGCTTAGGACCACCCACAGTAGATTTACTGCTGCAGGGCGGCCCCTGTGCGCAGGATCATGTACAGTATATATTCATGATACTGCATTTCTGGGTAGGGGGGACCTCCCTATCCAAGCTGCCGATCATGGCCCCGTGTCAATTACCGGGTCCCGGTCAGTGATTACTAGCGGGCGCCCGGTGATTATCGGCAATCACCGACAGGGAGGAGGGCTGCATTGTTCACCAACAGTTCTCCTCCCTGTCAGTTTGAGCACACTGCTTGGGATGGCTGAGCACAGCCACCCTGATCAATGTGCTTTACAGTGAAGAACACACGCCCCGCCCCTAGTAAAAAACTCCCAGCACACAGTTAACCCTTTGATTGCTCCTCATGTTAACCACTTCCTGCCCAGTGTCATTAGTGCAGTGTTAGTGCTTTTTTTTTAGCATTGATCACTGTATTGGTGTCACTGGGGATGTCAGTGACACCAAGTCAGTTCCCCCCAGTGTCAGAAAGTCTGCCGCAGTCCCGCTATAAGTCGCTGATCACTGCCATAAGTCACTGATTGCAAAGACATGTCACAGAATACATTTTGGCCTAAATTTGTGACGAAATTAGATTTTTTTATTTTTTTGCTGGACATGATTTATAGCAAACAGTCCAAAAAATTGTTTTTTTCTCAAAATTATCGGTCTTTTTTTTTCATACTGCAAAAAATAAAAAATGCACAGGTGATTAAATATCACCGAAACAAAAGCTCAATTCATGGGAAAAAAAGGAAATAAATTTCATTTTGGTGCAGCGTTGCATGACTGCGCAATTGTCAGCGCTGTAACGCAAACCCCTTCTTTAAATGCTTCCTGACAGCCCTATAGCAGAAAAACTGCTAGAGCCTCTATACGCTGTTCCAAATTATTATGCAAATTCTATT
This sequence comes from Staurois parvus, assembly GCF_062004578.1. Lineage (NCBI taxonomy): Eukaryota > Metazoa > Chordata > Amphibia > Anura > Ranidae > Staurois > Staurois parvus. Next base: position 1,763,660 of record NW_028317937.1, read on the forward strand.
TAAGTGTCACAAAGATTAAATATTTTGTTTTTCAGTTTAACTCATGGATGACATTGTGTCTCAGGGCTCTTTTGATCACTGAAAACAATCTCGGACACCTGTGATAATTAGATTGGCAGGTGAGCCCAATTTAAGGAAAAACAACTAAAGTAGGGTGTTCCTCATCATTAAGCAGAGCATCATTTTCAATCAATATGGGGAAGAAAAAGAATCTCTCTGCTGCCGAAAAGAGTGAAATAGTTCAATGCCTTGGACGAGGTATGAAAACATTAGATATTTCACGAAAACTTAAGCGTGATCATCGCACTATTAAGAGATTTGTGGCTGATTCAGAGCACAGACGGGTTTGTGCAGATAAAAGCACATTGAGGCCGATTTCTGCCAGATCCATGCATCGGATCAAGAGAGCAGCTACTAAAATACCATTACATAGCAGCAAACAGATATTTGAAGCTGCTGGTGCCTCTGGAGTCCCACGTACATCAAGGTGTAGAGTCCTCCAGAGTCTTGCAACTGTGCATAAACCTTCTATTTGGCCACCACTAACCAATGCTCACAAGCAGAAACGGCTGCATTGGGCAGAAAAATACATGAAGACTAATTTTCAAACAGTCCTGCTCACTGATGAGTGCCGTGCAACCCTGGATGGTCCAGATGGATGGAGTAGTGGATAGAGCTGGTCGGCTGGTAGGGTCCCCGAAGGTGTAAAGATGACCTCTGCAAAGTATGTGGAGTTTATGACTGACCACTTTCTTACCTGGTACAGGTTTCCGTAATAAAATCAACTTCATGCATGACAATGCACCATCTCATGCTGCAAGGAATACCTCTGCATCAATGGCTGCTATGGGGATAAAAGGAGAGAAAGTCATGGTGTGGCCTCCATCCTCCCCTGACCTCAATCTTATTGAGAACCTTTGGAGCATCCTCAAGCAAAAGATCTATGAGGATGGGAGGCAGTTCACATCCAAACAGCAGCTCTGGCAGGCTATTCTGACATGTTGCAAACAAATTCAAGCAGAAACTGTAAAAAAACTCATAAGTTCAATGGATGCAAGACTTGTGAAGCTGCTTTCAAATAAGGGGTCCTATGTTAAAATGTAACGTGACCGGTTAAAATGTTTAAAAAGTTAAAATGTTGTTAAAAGTTTGATTGAAATAGCTTTTGATTTCAGTAAATATGCTGCAAACACAACAAATGACAATTTTCAGTTCTTTACAACCTATAAAGTGTTTTGAAACTTACTGTGCGTAATTATTTGGAACAGTGCATTGTAAGTTTTTTATGTTTAAAAATAATACTGTTATCATTAGGAGGTTTGTTCAATAAAATTTGAATTGTACTCTTAATAGTTGATAACATGAGAATTATGCTGACTGTTATTCACATCAATTATTTAGGTAAATTTGAAAAATATAATTTGCATAATAATCTGGAATAGGGTGTAGTATCCTTCCAGATGTGCTTGCAAATCCCGATTGGCAGCCCACAAATCCTGCTGCACCTGTACTTCCCCCATTCACTGCCCAACCCGGAATTCAGGTGGAAACAGCAAATTGAGCTACTCCCCTTGAAAAACAATTTACCGCCACCAACCCAAATTCAAACCTTGCCAGACCATTTGCATGGAAACCCATTATGGTCTCTGAATTTAAAAATTTTAACCGTCAACATGGGCATCACTAAAAAAATGAATTGCGGTTGTATTGGTCCACAGACCCAATTCATCATATGCCCGTGTTCTATGCTGCCATGGTCAGGCATAGATATGAGAGTATAATGTGTTTTATGCATTTCAATGACAATACACTCTGTCGTCCTCGGGGTGACCCTGAAATTGACTGGCTCCACAAAATTCAGCACCTCATAAATCACCTTAACCAAAAATTTGCAGTTGTCTATACTCCCCAGCAAAAAATCTGTGTTGATGAGTCCCTCATTATTTTTCTGGCTGCCTTGCATTCAAACAATTTCTCCCCACCAAGCGTGCCAGATATGGGGTCAAGATGTATGAGACCTGTGAGAGGGCAACAGGCTATACTTATAAGTTTAAGTGGCAAGATAGTTTGGGACTTGGTGTCATCCTTTTTTCATATAGGGTAAAACTTATACATTGACAATTTTTATTCAAGCGTGCCACTATTTAGACATTCCTACAATATTGGAATTGGTGCATGTGGCACTGTGCGACCTAATGTGTGCCCACCATTAGAAGTGGGTGGATGCAGGGTGGTATATTCTAATGGTGGGCATACCACACACTTTTTCTGGCAGAGATTTCTTCTCTTTCTTTCATTCAGTCCACAGGCTGTATACAAAAAAAGAACATAGCATACTTTATATACCCAACAAGGACCAGCGAAGTACTGGCACATCACTGGACTTTGAATGGTTCTACCAGGATGATGCCCACAGCTGCAGGCCTCATCCTGGTATGGGTTTTTTTTAGCCGGCCATCGGCTTTTATGTAAAAGCAATCCTAGTGGCTAATTAGCTGCATGATTGCTTTTACAAGTAGTGGGAAACGATGCCCCCCTTCCCCACTGCTTACCACAGCCTTCTCGGGCAGCCCCGTGCCATCGGGGGAACCTAAGAATGCAACCAGTGTTTCTGCCAGCTGACCATAGAGCTGTTTGGGGACAGGAATGGTGCCAATCATCTCTATAGTCTAAGAAACTGGAAGCTACAAGCATTTCATCACTTCCTTTTCGCAGGATATAAACAGCGCCATTTGTAAATTGGGAAAGCATTTAATCACACCGATCTTGGTGAAATTAGATAATGTAAGGGCAGAGGAGATATCTAGAGTCTGATAGACCCCAGACTTCTCAAAAAAGAATATAGGACAATGCCCATTGAAGTTATAGGGAATATTTGCATTCCTTGATATAGCATTAAAAGTGAGTTAAAAAAAAATTAAAGGGACAGTGTAAAAACTATTTAAAAAAATCAAAATAACGAGTGTTGACCCTGTGTCGGTATGTAAACAGCTGTTGCACCATGCATGTGAGGTATCGTCGTGAACGTCAGATCAAGGGCAGTAATACTAGCAACAGACCTCTGTAAATCTAAAATGGTAGCTTATAAAGGCTTTTAAAGCATTGCCTATGGATATTAAAAATGTATGCAGTTTGTCGCCATTATACGGGGCATGTGCAGTTTTAAAGCATGTCATGTTTGGTATATATCTACTTGGCATACCATTATCTTTTATATTTTACCAAATAATTGGCCAATATATTGTGTTCTTGTGCAATAAAAGTAAAAAAAGTGTATTTTTTTAAAAAAATTTGCATTTGAAATATCACTGCATGAATACTATGTGACATAAAAAATTGCAGCACCCACCATTTTATTCACTGGGGTGTCTGCTTTAAAAAAATATTATGTTTGGGGGTTCAAAGTAATTTCCTAGCAATAAATACTGATTTTTTTCATGTGAACAAAAAGGGTCAGGCTTGGTCTTCAGGTGGTTAGACGAGTGAATGATGTGTGGCATAAACTTCTAATGCTGGGCATAAAATGCCCCCACCCCCCAAAATGAACCCTTTTTGGAAAGCAGACACCCTAAACTATTTGCTAAGAGGCATGTTGAGTCAATAGAAAAAAATTTTTTTTTTAACACAAAATTGTCACTTGTCACTGGAAAATAACACACAAAAAAAAACCTTTTTTTTTACACAAAATTGTCACTTAAATGATTTATTGCTCAAACATGCCATGATTATATGTGGAATTACTCCCCAAAATACATTATGCTACTTCTCCCGTGTATGGGGGTACCACATGTTAGAGACTTTTTGGCAGTCTAGCCAAGTACAGGACCCCAACATCCAATAAGCACCTTCAGGCTTTTAGGGCTTTATTTCCTCATTACACTTCCTGACTACCTATCACAGTTTCGGAGGCCCCTAAATGCCAAGATAGTACCAAACCCCCTCAAATGACCCCTTTTTGGAAAGTAGACATCACAAGGAATTTGTTAAGAAGCATGGTGAGTATTTTGCAGATCTTGTTTGTTGTCACAAGTTTTTGGAAAATGAAGAAAAAAAACAAAAGCATATTTTTTCTTTTCTTTTTTTTATATTTCAAAACCTTGTGAGAACAAAATCTGCAAAATACTCACCATGCCTCTGTTTAAATTCCTTGGGGTGTCTTGGGGGGGGGGGGGGTTTGGTGCTATCCTGACATTTCAGGGCCTCCAAAACTGTGATAGGTAATGAGGAAGTGAAATGAGGAAGTTACGCACCTTCAGACTTTCAAAGTGGTCATTGTATTTCAGGCTCCCAAAAAGTCTCACACATGTGGTATCCCCATACTCGGTAGAAGTAGCAGAATGTATTTTGGAGTGTAATTCCACATATACCCATGGCTTGTGTTAGATATGTAATTTAAATTACAACTTTGTGTAAAAAAAAACGATTTTGTCATATTCCAAAAACTTGTGGGGAAAAAATAAATCTTCCATGGACTCAATATGCCTCTCAGCAGATAGCTTAGGGTGTGTACTTTCCTAAAAGTGGTCATTTGGGGGTGTTTGTATTGTCCTGGTATTTTAGCACCTCAAGAAATGTGATGGACAGTCAGAAAGTAAAAGCTGTGTAAATTCCATTATCTATACCATAGTTTGTAGATGATAGAACTTTCACACAAAGCACTCAATATACACCTATTGTGATTTTTTTACCAAAAACATGCAGCAGAATACATTTTGGCCCAAATTTATGATGAAATTTTAGTTTTTTTGGATATTTTTTATGACAGAAATGAGAACATTTTTTTTACATTTTTTTTTCAAAACTTTTTTTGTATATAGCGCCAAAAATAAAAAGTGCACAGGTGATCAATTACCACCGAAAGAAAGCTCTATTTGGACATATATTTAATTATTAACATACTTAGGACATATATTTAATTTATGTACCGTATTGCATGACCGCGCAATTCTCAGTTAAACGAGTGCAGCGCTGTATAACAAAGAAATGTATATACTATAGTTTGTAGATGTTATAACTTTCACACAAAGCAATCAATATAAACTTATTGGGATTTCTTTACCAAAAACATGTAGCAGAATACATTTTGGCCTAAATTTATGACTTACTTTGAGTTTACTATATATTTTTTAAAGCCGAAAGTAAAAAATATAATTTTTCTTCCAAATTTTCGGGTTTTCTTGTTTATAGCACGAAAAATAAAATGTGCACAGGTGATCAAATACCACCAAAAGAAAGCTTTATTTGTGTGAAAAAAAGGATGTAAATTTTGTTTGGGTACAGCATAGCAAAAAGAGGCCTGGTCATTAAGGGGGGTAAATCCTCAGGATGGCAAGTGGTTAATATTCATAATTCATACCTATTGTGAGATCTCTCACTAACACTGCCACCTACTGACAGAAGAACTTAGGAAAGGCTGAAAAAAAACCACAGACTAGAAATTGACATTGACTAACTACAGCCATGCAGAACTAAATTTAGACACTCTGGATTAAGGCAGTGTGACTACATGTGCATCACCAGAAACCTTCCTTGCGTGGGTAGTGGCAATCATTTGACTGCACAAATATCATCCTTGTGTAAAATTAGTGATAACCTGCTGCTGTGGCTGATCTCTGTCAACAGATGCTACTGAGCTATCTGTGGTTTCAAATCTTTGTGAGTCACAGACCCAAAATGTTAATGTAGCAAAGATGTCAAACTGAAGTTCGATTTTTTTAATTTCTCATCTGCATATTTATTCCGTGTAAGTGACTGAGATTCCATTGAAGCCCTCAGATCAGAATGACATTGAGACAGCTAGCATTTTCAAAAGGGCAGGTCAGCAATAGCAAGCATACAGTTCAAATTTCCTTTACAGGTGCTTGCTTGCATTAATGTTGTATGTAAAAATTATGTGAAATCTCAATTTCATACATGTAGATTTTCTGTCTTCTGAGAGATATTAATTTTACAATGTTTGAATGTGCCCTAATATAAAATATTAATCTGGATTTTGTCCTCATTTACAAACAGTAAAATATTGCTGCCTAATTACCTTTCAAAATAAAGAGTTGTCGGGAACATATGACAAGGCCCCAATCACCTTCTCTGAATTAGTTGTGAAAATGTTGCCATGGCAATATGAAGATTTCCTTCTTCTGAAAATATAAGTGTTTACAAAGCTCATAAAGAAAATGGTGAGTGGAGTGAATATTGTGGGTTAATCTGTACTTCAAATTTTCAATTCGTTCTTTCCAATATACAGACTTTATTGGGCAATTTCTTGTGACCTAAAACAACAAGTTTATAAAACTGACTACAATCAACCATTACACCCATGCTAAAAGCTAATGATGTCTTCTAAAAGAGATAATTATGAATAGAAATTAACCTAAAGATAAAACAGAATGTATTTGTTTTAATGAATTGCAAACTCTGGCTAGGAAAAACCTGAAACATTGATAAAATTTAATTAAAAACTGGATGTGAAAACAACTATCTTTAGAGCTTTACAAATATAAGACACATTTAAAAAATGATCTAGAAAAGTATATTGTATTGCTTACTTACACACTGCAGTTGTTGGCAGGCAGCTTAGAGATGCTATGTCCCGTTTTAACACTAAAAGCTCACACCACAGTGTTGCAACCACACAATTGAAGGATGGTTGTGGCCAGCTCTATTCACTTGAATGAGTTAAATTTGGTGATGTTACTGTCCATTGAATGCAGACGGTATTATTGTCTGTTGCCACTAAGCAAACCATTGTGGCCATGGCATGCTTAACTCTATTCAGCTGCCTTTGTAGCTTAAGAGTGTAGGTCTGTGGGTCATAAAACTGTGGCTCAACCATCAATTTTTACCATTCCCAACTGCAACAGTAAACAAGGCCTAAAGCAATTCTCTGAATCTACCAACACACACACACATGAAGCCCACTCCCTTTAAAGCGATTGTAAAGGCTCAAGGTTTTTTTCCTACCTTCATGAATTCAATGCATTTTTCTATACTGTTAAGAGATATTCCTTTAGGAAACATAGTTCCAGTCAATTGTTGGAGAGGGGAGCCTAGGAAGAAGGAGGGAGGAACATAGCAAGGTCTAAGGAAGAAAAGGAATAGTAGTTGTACCATGGAGAGGGGAGTAGGACTATGTTGGTTAGGTACATCCTGTCTAAAGTAACCAAATACCTCAGTCTGCAGAATTTTAGCTAGTGAAAAGGGCTTTCCCAATTTTTTTAAATTTTGCAGTTGAGCTTCAGATTAATAGATCACTTATGGTAGTTATGGGAGTTATGGTAGCAAATTTGTTTGGGAGACTAGTTGGTCAGTTCAGATAAACGTGTGTAAGAATCGGAGAGTGGATAAAAAAACAAAAAGAACAAAAGAAATACGTATATTTGCTATCAGTGTTTAATTGTATTTGCTACATTGCAGGTGCATTGTCAAAGCCAGCAATATCCCATTATGGGCTGATGGTATTTGATCAAGTGAACCTATTTGTAAGTTAACTGGTACTTGTCGCACAATCTACTTCTGGCCACTTAGAAAGTTCAGCAGAGGCCTCAACAGAGTTAAAGGTAGGAAAACCCTGAGTCTAGTTGTCAATGGGGCTAAATTGACTCCAGGTTTTAAGAATATACACCAATAAAAAGATATCCTCAAGTTCCAAATTGTATATAGAGATAAATACATAACTATTAGGGAGAGTCACGAGAACAGAGAATAAGGAAAAAACACTTCAATAAAAAAATCACTACATCTTTTTATGAAGATCCATAGAAATATATGATGGCTTTTTTAAAAAGTTCCAAAGACTCCAAATTTGTGAGAGACAGGCTACCTTCATATAATAGACATTCGTGCAATAGGCAGAAATCTTCCATGTGTCTCATGTCCTGGCCGGAACATCACTATTACGCAGAGACCAGCTCTGTAATAGCACCAATTGCTAAGTAATTAAAAACATGCATAATCAAAGTCAGGCTATCTTCCCAAGTGTCTACTCATACTATAATTAGACTATGGCATCTTCCATGTGTCTAGGGTACTGCCCAGAACACTACTGAAGAAAGGAGACTGGATATGCGCTAGCTCCAATTACTGAATACTGGTAGACATGCCACATACAAGCACAGTTTCATAAAGGAGTGACACAGATGATTTTGTAAAAGCCATCTATTTCTTTGGGTCTTCTTAAAAAGATGTGGCAGTTGGTGCCATGTACTAGGAGTCCATTTTTCTAAAGATGATCATATACACTTCATGAAACATCATTCTTGAACTAACTGTCATGGACTTTATTTCTATGTTGTGGACTCTCATACAGTTCGTAGTATATGTGTAAATCCAGAGGGGTGTAGAATTATCAGTATTAGTAGCTATTGATTCTCTAGTCTTGGCCAAGATTTTTTTGTGTGGAATTGTGATGGTTTATTGACTAATAAAGTTATATTTTAACAATTTTTATCTGTACCTATCTTAGTGTGTTATATAGTAAGTCAGTGTCCAATAATCAATAATCAATTAGGGTGGGGGTTTAAGCATAGTTTGCAAGTTCAAACATCTCGAAAACCGCCACTCAGCATTGCAATGGGATTTGAATTGTTTTGTATTTACCGTTATTTTTCTTATTTACATTGTTAGTGATGCTCATTAAAAGAAAATAAAATTGTGTAGTCTAGTTACTGATTGGGTTTATTTTAGGTAGGGACAAATGAACATTGCACCCATTCTCTTGCGCATTTGTGTAAGGTTTTTATTTTACTATTACTTTTCTTTCCTGTATTTAGCTTTTTGATGTCTTGGTATTCGTTTTAACTGTAAATAAGATGCTAAGTGATATTGAAGGCAAGTGTACAACTGTTAAAAGTTGTTTAATAAATGTTTTAACAAAAATGATAATCGGCATCTAAACAGATGTAAAACAGGGTTAGGATGGCATGTGTCATGCATCAAGCATACAGATTGAATGTTCCATAATTAACTGTTAAAGGATAAGGTCACCTTTTGGAACAAAATAATAAATGCACATATTTTTACAGGGAAAAAATGCGCATTGATTATTTTTTCCCTAAGGAGCCTGGAATACATTGCACTTGTGATCGGTGGGTCAGGAGTGCAATGCCAGACTCCTGTAGACCTGCAGCTTTCAGCCCGTACCTTCATACAGGATGACTGTTTACAAGCTGCAGAGTTTTATCAGTGGCACCACAGTCCATTGAGAACTACAAACTGTCAGCCACAAAGGCTGACTCTACTTAAAGACCTAAATATGGGTGGAACATGTAACACGTTGCAAAAGGTGAACTTATCCTTTAAGTTGGGCAAAGTCTGCAATCCTATTAATTAATTAACTTGTTTTTAAAGATGAACAAAACAGAACCAGCGCTCAAATCTTCATGCAAACCAAGGACATGTCAAAATGCCAACCGAAGAGGTGCTGCCCTTCTGAGATTGGGTAATCTGGCCACTAGTGGAAAAAAACAAACAAGGGCGCACTCTCATCGTGCATTACCGTGGTAATCCACGTATTTATTAATAAAAAAAGGATTATATACTCACAAACCAACGTGATAAAAAGCAGTAGGTGGTCCATAAAAACAGTCACAATATGGCTGTGTCTAGTAATGCGGATATGCTAACACGTTTCGGGAGCAGTACCCCCTTCCTCAGAGCTAGGGATGTGTCTGCTGGCCACAGGCCTATATACTAATGAAATGTCAGAATGAGGGTAAATGAAACCCTCCCACCACTATCAGCTGACCAATGACAGAGTATATCATGTCATTCTGACATTTCAATAGTATATAGGCTTGTGGCCAGCAGACACATCCCTAGCTCTGAGGAAGGGGGTACTGCTCCCGAAACGTGTTAGCATATCCGCATTACTAGACACAGCCATATTGTGACTGTTTTTGTGGACCACCTACTGCTTTTCATCACGTTGGTTTGTGAGTATATAATCCTTTTTTTATTAATAAATACAGGGATTACCACGGTAATGCACGATGAGAGTGCGCCCTTGTTTGTTTTTTTTCCACTAATTAACTTGTTTATTAGTGTTTGAACCTGTAAGGTTTGCATCCTCCTATCATACGTCACTCCAACAAGAAGCATCCTGGGAAGCATGGCCTCCATTTTCAAGAGCACACATGAAGAAGAAACAGCTGAAAAGCCCAACCATCTCCTTAGCACATGTCTACAGTGGAGAGCTACACTTGTGCCTTGTCTTAGTGGCAGCAGCACTGGTAAAAACTGAATCTACTTTTACCTAGTGTCTGTTACAAACCTTAGCAATAGAAGACACTATTATTATATTTCATGTATTTTTACTGTATGTTTCTTTCTATCTGTTACCAGTTTCATCTCATCATGCTCATTTCAATAAAGCCCCGAGATAGTTCACAAAGTCTGTTTTTTTGGAGGGTAGGAAGATTTAACCACATGTCAAGCTGCACAACAGGCAACCTGTAGCAAGGACAGAACAGCATATACTGCACAGCCTTACTGTGCAAACTGCACAAACATGGACTCTTTACAGCAATGGCTTGGTGGCTCAGTCAGGATAACATTTGATTGCAGAGCATAGTCTCTATAAGAATCTATAACAACAGATAATCAAACTGAGAATCACTACTGCAGTAAAACAGTGAAGAACACAGCTACTGTATGTACCTTTATCCTCATAAACAGCATCCCTCACAGTGAAGTAAAATAGTCAGAATGTTTGGTTGTGGTCACTAGGAACTTCTATATATAGTTATCAGACAGTATAAGTTATCCACGAAAACAGCTGCAGACAGGTAGTTCTGTATTAGAGATGAGCGAATCGAACCAGGCGAACCGGAATTCGAGTCGAATTTCAGGAAATATTCGATTTGCGTCGAATCCGAAATTTTGCCTACTTCGGGTGCGCGAATCGAACATTTCCCGATCAGCCGGCAAAAGTGTCCCTGCAGTGAGCTCCGCTATTTCTGACAGTTCTCTGACAGAAGGAACACATGTTTAGCGGTTGAAACATTGTATCTATTAGTTTCCATTTAGGATACAGATGTTTCAACCGCTGTACATGTGAAGAAGCTGTCAGAGAACTGTCAGAAATAGAGGAACTCTGCACATACACTTTTTGCCGGCTTGGAATTCTTCTTCTTTTCATCCTACTTCTTCTTCTTCTTCTTCATCCTCATCCTCATCCTCTTCTTCTGAGGATGAGGATGAAGAAGAAGAAGAAGAGGAAGTAGGATGAAAAGAAGAATAATTCCAAGCCGGCAAAAAGTGTATGTGCAGAGTTCCTCTATTCTGCAGATACACTTAGAGGAGCTCTGCAGATACACTTAGAGGAGCTCTGCACATACACTTTTTGCCGGCTTGGAATTAATCTTATTTTCATCCTACTTCTTCTTCTTCTTCTTCATCCTCATCCTCAGAAGAAGAAGAAGAGGATGAGGATGAAGAAGAAGAAGAAGAAGTAGGATGAAAATAAGAATAATTCCAAGCCGGCAAAAAGTGTATGTGCAGAGCTCCTCTAAGTGTATCTGCAGAGCTCCTCTAAGTGAATCTGCAGAATAGAGGAACTCTGCACATACACTTTTTGCCGGAAACCGCTGTATGGAGGGAATGTCATAGAACTGTCAGAAATAGACTATTTCTGACAGTTCTGGGACATTCACTCCATACAGCGGTTGAAACATTGTATCTATTTTTTTCCATAAATGACATTCTGCAAATACACTTAGAGGAGCGCTGCAGATACACTTTTTGCCGGCTTGGAATTAATCTTATTTTCATCCTACTTCTTCTTCATCCTCATCCTCATAAGAAGAAGAAGAAGTAGGATGAAAATAAGAATAATTCCAAGCCGGCAAAAAGTGTATCTGCAGCGCTCCTCTAAGTGTATCTGCAGAATGTCATTTATGGAAAAGAATAGATACAATGTTTCAACCGCTGTATGGAGGGAATGTCCAAGAACTGTCAGAAATAGACTATTTATAACAGTTCTGGGACATTCACTCCATACAGCGGTTTCAACCGCTGTATGGAGGGAATGTCATAGAACTGTCAGAAATAGACTATTAATGACAGTTCTGGGACTGTCCTTCCATACAGCGGTTGAAACATTGTATCTATTTGTTTCCATAAATGACATTCTGCAGATACACTTAGAGGAGCGCTGCAGATACACTTTTTGCCTACTTCTTCTTCTTCTTCATCCTCATCCTCTTCTTCTTCTTATAAGGATGAGGATGAAGAAGAAGAAGAAGAAGTAGGATGAAAATAAGATTAATTCCAAGCCGGCAAAATGTGTATCTGCAGCGCTCCTCTAAGTGTATTTGCAGAATGTCATTTATGGAAAAAAATAGATACAATGTTTCAACCGCTGTATGGAAGGAATGTCATAGAACTGTCAGAAATAGACTATTTCTAACAGTTCTGGGACATTCTTTCCATACAGCGGTTGAAACATTGTATCTATTTGTTTCCATAAATGGATCCATTTATGGAAACAAATAGATACAATGTTTCAACCGCTGTATGGAAGGAATGTCCCAGAACTTTCATAAATAGTCTATTTCTGACAGTTCTATGACATTCCCTCCATACAGCGGTTTCAACCGCTGTATGGAGTGAATGTCCCAGAACTGTCAGAAATAGTGTATTTCTGACAGTTATGGGACATTCACTCCATACAGCGGTTGAAACATTGTATCTATTTTTTTCCATAAATGACATTCTGCAGATACACTTAGAGGAGCGCTGCAGATACACTTTTTGCCTACTTCTTCTTCTTCTTCTTCATCCTCATCCTCTTCTTCTTCTTATAAGGATGAGGATGAAGAAGAAGAAGAAGAAGTAGGATGAAAATAAGATTAATTCCAAGCCGGCAAAATGTGTATCTGCAGCGCTCCTCTAAGTGTATTTGCAGAATGTCATTTATGGAAAAAAATAGATACAATGTTTCAACCGCTGTATGGAAGGAATGTCATAGAACTGTCAGAAATAGACTATTTCTAACAGTTCTGGGACATTCTTTCCATACAGCGGTTGAAACATTGTATCTATTTGTTTCCATAAATGGATCCATTTATGGAAACAAATAGATACAATGTTTCAACCGCTGTATGGAAGGAATGTCCCAGAACTTTCATAAATAGTCTATTTCTGACAGTTCTATGACATTCCCTCCATACAGCGGTTTCAACCGCTGTATGGAGTGAATGTCCCAGAACTGTCAGAAATAGTGTATTTCTGACAGTTATGGGACATTCACTCCATACAGCGGTTGAAACATTGTATCTATTTTTTTCCATAAATGACATTCTGCAGATACACTTAGAGGAGCGCTGCAGATACACTTTTTGCCTACTTCTTCTTCTTCTTCTTCATCCTCATCCTCTTCTTCTTCTTATAAGGATGAGGATGAAGAAGAAGAAGAAGAAGTAGGATGAAAATAAGATTAATTCCAAGCCGGCAAAATGTGTATCTGCAGCGCTCCTCTAAGTGTATTTGCAGAATGTCATTTATGGAAAAAAATAGATACAATGTTTCAACCGCTGTATGGAGTGAATGTCCCATAACTGTCATAAATAGACTATTTCTAACAGTTCTGTGACATTCCTTCCATACAGCGGTTGAAACATTGTATCTATTTGTTTCCATAAATGGATCCATTTATGGAAACAAATAGATACAATGTTTCAACCGCTGTATGGAAGGAATGTCCCATAACTGTCAGAAATAGACTATTTCTGACAGTTCTGGGACATTCACTCCATACAGCGGTTTCAACCGCTGTATGGAGGGAATGTCATAGAACTGTCAGAAATAGACTATTAATGACAGTTCTGGGACATTCCTTTCATACAGCGGTTGAAACATTGTATCTATTTGTTTCCATAAATGGATCCATTTATGGAAACAAATAGATACAATGTTTCAACCGCTGTATGGAAGGAATGTCCCAGAACTGTTAGAAATAGTCTATTTCTGACAGTTCTATGACATTCCCTCCATACAGCGGTTTCAACCGCTGTATGGAGTGAATGTCCCAGAACTGTCAGAAATAGTCTATTTCTAACAGTTATGGGACATTCACTCCATACAGCGGTTGAAACCACTGTATGGAGGGAATGTCATAGAACTGTCAGAAATAGACTATTTATGACAGTTCTGGGACATTCCTTCCATACAGCGGTTGAAACATTGTATCTATTTGTTTCCATAAATGAATCCATTTATGGAAACAAATAGATACAATGTTTCAACCGCTGTATGGAAGGAATGTCCCAGAACTGTTAGAAATAGTCTATTTCTGACAGTTCTATGACATTCCCTCCATACAGCGGTTGAAACCGCTGTATGGAGTGAATGTCCCAGAACTGTCAGAAATAGTCTATTTCTGACAGTTCTGGGACATTCCCTCCATACAGCGGTTGAAACCGCTGTATGGAGTGAATGTCCCAGAACTGTCAGAAATAGACAGAAACTGTCACAGAACTGTCCTTCTTCTCATCCTTCTCCTTCTTCTCATCCTTCTCCTTCTTCTCATCCTTCTCCTTCTTCTCATCCTTCTTCTCATCCCTCTTCTCATCCTTCTCCTTCTTCTCATCCTTCTCCTTCTCCTTCTTCTCATCCTTCTCCTTCTCCTTCTTCTCATCCTCCTCCTTCTCCTTCTTCTCATCCTTCTCCTTCTCCATCTTCTCATCCTTCTCCTTTTCCTTCTTCTCATCCTTCTCCTTCTGCTTCTCCTTCTCCTTCTTCTCATCCTTCTCCTTCTTCTTATCCTTCTCCTTCTTCTCATCCTTCTCCTTCTTCTCATCCTTCTCTTTCTTCTCATCCTTCTCCTTCTTCTCATCCTTCTCCTTCTTCTCATCCTTCTCCTTCTCCTTCTTCTCATCCTTCTCCTTCTTCTCATCCTTCTCCTTCTCCTCATCCTTCTCCTTCTTCTCATCCTTCTCCTTCTTCTCATCCTTCTCCTTCTCCTTCTTCTCATCCTTCTCCTTCTCCATCTTCTCATCCTTCTCCTTCTCCTTCTTCTCATCCTTCTCCTTCTCCTTCTCCTTCTTCTCATCCTTCTCCTTCTTCTCATCCTTCTCCTTCTTCTCATCCTTCTCCTTCTTCTCATCCTTCTCCTTCTCCTTCTTCTCATCCTTCTCCTTCTTCTCATCCTTCTCCTTCTCCTTCTTCTCATCCTTCTCCTTCTTCTCATCCTTCTCCTTCTCCTCATCCTTCTCCTTCTCCTTCTTCTCATCCGTCTCCTTCTTCTCATCCTTCTCCTTCTCCATCTTCTCATCCTTCTCCTTCTTCTCATCCTTCTCCTTCTTCTCATCCTTCTCCTTCTCCTCATCCTTCTCCTTCTTCTCATCCTTCTCCTTCTTCTCATCCTTCTCCTTCTCCTTCTTCTCATCCTTCTCCTTCTCCATCTTCTCATCCTTCTCCTTCTCCTTCTTCTCATCCTTCTCCTTCTTCTCATCCTTCTCCTTCTCCTCATCCTTCTCCTTCTCCTTCTTCTCATCCTTCTCCTTCTTCTCATCCTTCTCCTTCTTCTCATCCTTCTCCTTCTCCATCTTCTCATCCTTCTCCTTCTTCTCATCCTTCTCCTTCTCCTTCTTCTCATCCTTCTCCTTCTCCTTCTTCTCATCCTTCTCCTTCCTGATCTCCAAGGGCATTTAAATTAAAGGTACAATGTTCTGCACTAATTTAAAGGCTCTCTGAAGCCTAGAAACCCTTTTTATAAGCCATCTTCGTAGCGAAGAAATTCGCATCGAATCGAATTTCATACTGGAATTCGCCGAATCAGCCGAATCGAATTTTTCAATACTTCGCTCATCTCTAAATATAATCAAACTAAAAACACTGAAATTTGAAATATAGCGTCAAGTTCGCACATCACTGAGCAAAGTCGCAAAATCGTTTTCAGTGTCTGATGACGAATTTCCCCGCGAATCATTATCACTCAATTCTGCAAGTGGTTCTAATTTACTATCACTGTTCTTTAGCTGGTCTAAAACCGCTTTTGACCTAAAGGGATGCTTTTTGGATGCCATGGACTTTTCTCAGTTTCCAGGCAGAAAGAACAGTAAAAATGCAGGCAGAGCACAGGACAAAGCACTAGGGACAAAATGTATGTGAAATGTTTTGATACAGTAATGTTTTACTATGTGATTTTAGTGAATTTAGTCAATGTCCCTTTTTCACATTTTTTAATTTCCCGCTGTTCAGTCCCCCGTACGTCCTGACGTTGCAGGAACGGAACCCAGAAGACAGATGCCGTCATCGGCCGGAGGATATTGCCGGGGACACTGCAGGAGGGACATCGCGGGAGCGCAGGACAAGGTAAGTGAAGAAGAGATCCCGGGGCAGCACTTCAAGGTATTCCCGAATGTAGCTCGGGGTTACCACTTGTGGTGCTGAAACTTTACCCCGAGCTACACTCGGGAATACCTCCAGGGAGGTTAACAAAAAGTCCTTCCAGTATAAATCTGTATATCAGTGATTTGATACTAGTAATCACAGTAAATCGTGGTCGGTTCCACACAGTGCTCTGGAGTGTGCAATCCATCACTACTATGCACTCACCAGAGGGCTACTTGTTAGGTAGCAAATATAACAAGAGATCAGTGTTATCCATTCTCCGATATCTGTTGGTCCAGTTACATCCTAAAAAGGAAATGTGTCACATACCTTACTTGTGAGCCTGACAGTGGAGGAAGGCGTCTTGTACAGCTCCGGTTCGAGGGCCATTGAAGGTGGAACAGCAACCACAAGAACACGGTGGGGTATGAGTGCCTGGTCAGTTCTGTAGTCTGTGAGGGAATTGCTGGCACTTCGCTGCCAGATGGGATGGCTGGACCAGCTGGCAGCAGAGCGGGCAGGCAGGCAGCAGAGCAGGCAGGCAATGAAACAGGCTGGTAGCAGACTGTATGCAGGGTCAGACAAGCTGGGTCGGTAACAGATAAGCGAATCAGACATGAACAGGAGGCAGAAGAATAGTCCGGTCACAAGCCAGGGTCAGTGATGGTGGGAGCAGATCAAGCAGAGTCAGAAGGCAGAGGCAGAGTCCAAGAAACAAGCTGGGGTCAATCAGAGGTAATCACTCACAGGATCAGGAACAGGAACAGGAATACAGGAGGGAAAGCTGCAGATCAGACAGCACAGGCTAGTAGTGCTGCTGGGTTTAAATAGTCTGATTGGCGCCAACATTAGCAACGGGCTGTCGAATTTGTGCTTGTGCTCACGCGCAAACGCAAGTGCAGCAGAACGGGCCCTCGCACATCTGCGTCTGCGCCGCTGTGCACTATGGTGAGCATCTTCCTGACAGAATGCTCACCACACAGAGCCCGGAAAATGGTGTATATAGTGTAGTATTTATTTTAAATTATGCATAAAAGCATTTCACATGGAAAACAATAAAACATTAAATATTCCACGAACTCGGCAGTGTGACTTCTGCACGTGGGCTCCACCCAATGCGTTTCGTGCACGCGCACGTTTTCAGGCGAGAGACACAATGACAATCAGTGGCAGGGGCCAGAGGAGTGAGGGAGGATCATAGGGAGGAGTCAATGACATTCCTAAGGCTGAATTGATGAGGGAAGCCGGTGGGTAGTGTAAGTTACAATCTGAACAAGAACATGTGCTTGGTTGTTTCAGCCAGTAATCTATTACCACCCTTCTCTGCTTGCTATTAACATTACAAGTGTTGCCTGCACAACACTGATCAGCATGGATGAGCAGACAGCTGATATGTTGTGCGATTAACAGTCTAAATAAGCTAATTTGCACTGCTGAGTTAAACTTTCACTGCATTAGCTGCTAAACTATGACTCATCTCTGGCTCTGTGCTTGCTATGATCATGGACATTACTGTTTTGAATGTAATCCTGGTCAGCTTCATTAACCCTATCTTTTCTACCACATGTTAAATTCTGCTGCAATGCAAGAAAACACTTCTACTCTAGCAAATGGACTGCTGTGTGTTTGTAGCAGAATCTATCGAGCAACCAATCAGTTAGCAGTAGTGATGTGCAGTAACCTCTAGCAACCAATCATTGAGCAGTAAGGATGTGCAGTAACCTCTAGCAACCAACCAGTGAGCAGTAATAATGTGCAGTAACCTCTAGAAACCAATGGCTGAGCAGTAAGGATGTACAGTATCCTCTAGTAACTAACCAGTGAGCGGTAATGATGTGCATTAGGCTCTAGTAACCAATCAGTCAGCAATAAGGATGTGCAGTAACCTCTAACAACCAATGGTGAGCAGTAATGATGTGCAATAACCTCTAGCAACAAATCAGTGAGCAGTAACAATGTACAGTAACCTCTAGCAACCAATGTGTGAGAAGTACTGATGTGCAGTAACTTCTAGCAACCAATAAGTGAGTAGAAATGATGTGTTATAATCTTCAGCAACTAATCAGTGAGCTGTAATGTGTGCTGTAACCTCTAGCAACCAGTTAGTGAGTGGCAATAATATGCTGTGATAGCAATTGCTGCCTGATCTGCTGCAGCAAACTGATTTTGAGTCTAGCTTCTTTTTATTGTATGTTTCAGAGCAGGTGGAGTGAAATTAGATTCTGGGGGGCGGGGTCATTTAACTGGGGGGGGGGGGTGCAAGCAAATGTTTGCCCAGGGTCCAATCACTGTTAAAGACTGCCCTGTATGTTAGGGTTTAAAACAACCTTCATCTAGCCCTCGATTGTACAAAGAATTGCGGTACAAATGTTTGTACGAATATTCGTACCCACATTCATTAAAAAGTCTGCTAGTATATAGCCAGCTTAAGGAATTATGGGTTTTCCATGCTTTGGGAATACACTACAGTGCTGGAAAACAGGAGATATGCAGTCAAACTTGATTTTATTGTGATTTAATCTAAGAATTTGCTGCCACAGGGAATATGTGCAATAGTGGCAGGAGAATGAGTTAGCATTGGAGAGATTTATAACAACCCACTTACATTTGCAAGCTATACAGCATGTGCAGAAAACATGCTGATCTTGAGATTTAGACTTCCAGTATAAGTAGCTTGACTGAATAAATATAAATCATTTTTGCCAGCAATGATGCTAGCCGGGATTGTGCAAAAAGAGAAACATAATTTAGCAGGAAAGCCAAGCTTGGGAAGTTAATTATTTGTCAATTATTTATCAAAAAAAAATTATAGATACAATTTTTGAACATTCTTGGATAAAATACAAAAATAGCAGATATTGAAACTTTGCATAATTATGTAAATTGAATATCCACATTGCAGAAAGCCTTGTTAACCATCTCTTGACCAGAGGTCGTAGAAGCCTAAATGCCCAGGCCAAATTTGCTGTTGACCTGACTATAAGTCTGACTAATTTGCTCACTTGAATACTGTATATATATATATATATATATATATATATATATATATAAGAATTTTTTCTGTTTTTTATAGGCTGATAAGTGGAGAAATAAAAAATACTTTTAATGTTTTGTTCAATTTAAGTTAATGGCAGCTACAGCAATTTTTTGCAGGTGCTGTGCTGGTATCAAGGATGTACGTCGAGGAGCTAATTTCAAAATCCTAAAACTTAAGTTATATTAAAAGCAGTCAAAAGGAATATTATGCAGAAGCATAAAGCAGAATTTCTGTTACGTAATGATCCTTGATGTCAGGGTTGGCAACCTTCCCCACATACATTTTACTGACAAAATGTATTGTCAGAGCTCATTTTTACTGACAATCTGAAATATGACATAAACTCCTATTACATACTGAAAAAAAAAATCAATATTTCAATAGTATACATTTTAACAATACACACAACAAGCAATTTTCCTTAATTTACAGTTAAAAAGTCAAACAGTGGGGGGTGCTTGTGAGCAGCGTCCAAGATGGCCACCTGGTAAGCGTGCTCCTCGCCCACCGGACACCCAGGGGGGTCGGATAAGCACCCACCAACCCTTCCCTGAATTGCTGCCACCCACCCACTTGGATGGTGAAAAAAACAGGGGCCTGCCAGCTCTCGACAGGCCGCGCCAGAAATTGTGGCCTACCCGCCAGAGACCACATCTGAAGCCCCGGCCTTGATTTCATGGTTGAAATGCCGATGGAACGGATACTGTGTCAGAGGCACCCCTGCAGTCCCCAACACCTGCTCTGCAGGATGCTGAGCTCCTGGTTCGCTTCAAGTCCATGCTGCAGATGGAATTGTCCTCCATCTGCAGTTCTTCTATGGACTATTTTATTTTTTTTTCCCCTTTCCTTCTTCTTCTCTATGCCTATGGAGATCAATATTCCTCTGATGTAAGCTTTATGTGACTCCCACACTCTTGCCTCTGACATTCTCTTGGTCTCATTTATCTAAACAAATTGTTCAATTTCCATTTTTATCCTCTTCTCCACTTCAGGATCCTGTAAAAGCGAATCATTCAATTTCCAAGATAATATTTTATCTTCTCCACTCCCCATTTGAAACCTCATCATGACTGGGGCATGATCTGATAATGACATAACTTCAATCTTAGATACTTTTACTATCTCCAACTGTCTATGCTCTACCATTATATAATCCAATCTTGAATATGTACCATGGGCACGTGAGAAGAAGGTGTAATCTTTTTCCCTCGGATGGTTTATCCTCCACACATCAACCAACTAATATCTATACAATACCCACGTCCATTTAAGACTCCTCTCTCCTTCTCTCCTCCAATCAGATGACACATCCCATCTGGGATCCAAACACAGATTAAAATCCCCCGCAATGACCAGGTTCCCCTTTTTAAACTCTATGAGTTTCCTTAACCGTTTCAATACCGTGCAATTTTACACCTTCCTGCCCAGGCCAGTTTTCAGGTTTCAGCGCTCTCACACTTTGAATGACAATTGCGCGGTCATACAAGATTGTACCCAAACTAAAATTTTATCATTTTCTTCACACAACTAGAGCTTTCTTTTGGTGGTATTTAATCACCGCTGGGGTTTTTATTTTTTGCTAAATTAACAAAAAAAGACCAAAAATTTTGAAAAAAACCCAAATTTTTCTTTGTTTCTGTTATAAAAGTTTACAAATAAATAATTGTTCTTCATAAATTTAGGCCGAGATGTATTCTGCTACATGTCTTTGGTGAAAATAACCCAAATTAGGATGTATTTTTTAGTTTGTAGGAAAGTTATAGAGTTCACAAACTATGGTATAGATCTGAATATTGATCAATCCTGAAGTACTGACAGCCAATCTAATATCTTGAGGTCCAAGAATGTCAGAACAGTACAGATATCCCCCAAATGACCCCTTTTTGCAGAGTAGACAGTCCGACGTACTTCATAAGAGGCATGGCGAGTTTTTTGAAGTTGTATTTTTTGTCATAATTTTTCGGAAAATGAAAAAATTAAAAAAATTATTTTCACTATTTTTTTTTTACATACTGTCACCAGTGCAGTACAGCGTCATCATATAACTGGCATGGCGGTGAACAGCGACACTGACTGGTGACAGTATGAAAAAAAAAATAATTTTTTTTTTTAAATTTTTTTAAATTTTTTTATTATATTTAATTTTTTATTACATTTTTTTTATTTTTTTTTAAGATTTTTTTTCATATTTTACTATGACCAAAATAGTACAATGTTACCATAGTAACACTGTACTACTTTGGGGAAGTGATCAGTATTTTTTTTTTTTTTTTTTACACAATTTGCTTATAGCAAAGAATTACTTTGCTATAAGCAAGCATTTACCTGAATGAAATCGATTCATTCAGCTTTTTTTTTTTTTTTTTTTTTTTTTTTTTTTGTGCTTAGCTGTGATTTGGTCACAGCTAATCACATGACATGTGCATGTGATTAGCTGTGACCATTCACAGCTAGGCACTAGTATACAATGGATGGCATCATGAATGAAGCCATCCATTGTATACAACTGTCATGTGGCCTGCTGTGATTGGTCACAGCAGGTCACATGGTACCGGCAACGGGAGCCGGTACTCGGATCTGTCATCGGCCGTGTCCGAGGTGCACGGGCGGTGACAGATCGCACTGCTGCGTCGCTCTGCAACCGCGCAAACCGCGCATGTGCGGGAGCACGCCAAATGGCGTGCACCCGGAAAGCTGCAGCGCTTTTCAAGCCGCCAAACGGCCATTGGCCAGGCGGCTAACGGTTAATGTCCCTTCCAAAAATCCTGCTGGGTTTTTATTTGGGCAATATATGTTAGCAAGTGTATATTCCTTTCCTAATAATTTCCCCTTGATAAACAAGAATCGACCATCCAAATCTTCCATTCTATCCTCCAATTGGAAATCAACTTTTACTGAAAAACCAATTGCTATTGTTGGACCTCCCTCAATATCTTATGTCTTTTGCTGGGTGAGTTTAGCCCTTTCACATTATAGGTCATAAATAGAGATGAGCGAATCGAACTTGGAGTGGAATTTGTTTCGAATATTAGGAAAAATTCGATTCGCACCGAATCCGAATTTTAGCAAACTAAAAGAGAACTGTCAGAAATAGCGGAGCTCTCTGCAGATACACTTTTTGCTGTACTGGAATTCTTCTTCTTTTCATTCTTCTTCTTCTTTTCATTCTTCTTCTTCTTCTTCTTCTTCTTCTTCTTTTCATTCTTCTTCTTCTTTTCATTCTTCTTCTTCTTCTTTTCATTCTTCTTCTTTTCATTCTTCTTTTCATTCTTCTTCTTCTTCTTTTCATTCTTCTTTTTCTTCTTTTCATTCTTCTTTTCATTCTTCTTCTTCTTCTTTTCATTCTTCTTCTTCTTCTTTTCATTCTTCTTTTCATTCTTCTTCTCATTCTTCTTTTCAATCTTCTTCTTCTTCTTTTCATTCTTCTTCTTCTTCTTTTCATTCTTCTTTTCATTCTTCTTCTTCTTCTTTTCATTCTTCTTCTTTTCATTCTTCTTTTCATTCTTCTTCTTCTTCTTTTCATTCTTCTTCTTCTTCTTTTCATTCTTCTTTTCATTCTTCTTCTTCTTCTTTTCATTCTTCTTCTTTTCATTCTTCTTTTCATTCTTCTTCTCATTCTTCTTTTCATTCTTCTTCTTCTTCTTCTTTTCATTCTTCTTCTTCTTCTTTTCATTCTTCTTCTTCTTCTTTTCATTCTTCTTCTTTTCATTCTTCTTTTCATTCTTCTCATTCTTCTTTTCATTCTTCTTCTCATTCTTCTTTTCATTCTTCTTCTTCTTCTTTTCATTCCTCTTCTTCTTTTCATTCTTCTTCTTCTTCTTTTCATTCTTCTTCTTCTTCTTTTCTTCTTCTTTTCATTCTTCTTCTTCTTCTTCTTTTCATTCTTCTTTTCATTCTTCTTCTTCTTCTTTTCATCTTCTTCTTCTTCTTTTCATTCTTCTTCTTCTTCTTTTCATTCTTCTTCTTCTTTTCATTCTTCTTCTTTTTCTTTTCATTCTTCTTTTCATTCTTTTCATTCTTCTTTTCATTCTTCTTCTCATTCTTCTTTTCATTCTTCTTCTTCTTCTTCTTTTCATTCTTCTTCTTTTCATTCTTCTTCTTCTTTTCATTCTTCTTTTCATTCTTCTTCTTCTTCTTTTCATTCTTCTTCTTCTTCTTTTCATTCTTCTTCTTCTTTTCATTCTTCTTCTTCTTCTTTTCATTCTTCTTCTTCTTCTTCTTTTCATTCTTCTTCTTCTTTTCATTCTTCTTTTCATTCTTCTTCTTCTTTTCATTCTTCTTCTTCTTCTTTTCATTCTTCTTCTTCTTCTTTTCATTCTTCTTTTCATTCTTCTTCTTCTTCTTCTTCTTCGTCGTGCCCCGTGACTGCCCAAATGAGTGAAGTGTGCGGTGATTCTAAGATCGACGGCACTCATCTGCATGTCATACTGACTGACAGTATTATTTCTCTTCCCCAGCAGACTCCAAGGGCATTTAAATTAAAGGTACAGTGTTCTGCACTAATATAAAGGCTCTCTGAAGCCTAGAAACCCTTTTAATAAGTTAAATTCACAGCGAATAAATTCGCATCGAATCGAATTTCTCCCGCAAATTCGGCGAATCAGCCGAATCGAATTTTTGAATAATTCGCTCATCTCTAGTCATAAACTTAATCTCATTCATACCTTCTCTTCTTTTTTTCGATCTGTTCCCTTTGATTCCTTTCCACTTGAATACAGATAATTACTACTAAATCCCTTCTTTACCCCATCTCCTGCCACCCCCACCCCCCCCCCAACCCCGCTCCCCTTCCCGCCTCCCTAACCCTCCCCTTCTCCTTCTCCTCCACCCCACCCCCCAACCCCCTTCTCTCTCCTCCCTCACCCCCCTGGCTAATCATAAGCCTAAGAATTTGACTAGAAGGATCCCCCCTAGCAATTCCTTGATTGAGGCGAGACTCGCACCATGACCACCTCCCTTTCATCTGTACAGATGACATCTCTAATTGTCAAATAGTCATGCGCTGAGCCTACCGGACTGCCAGCCTGCTCTAACCTTCCCCTATCCCCTTGATCATCAGCACAAGGGGATATAAACCAATAAACCAATGGATTTTGAGGTCAGCTGAGATAGTATTTTTTTGGGGGTGGGGGGAGTAGGGCGGGGGTGGTGAGGCCGGGGATGTGGATTTTGAGATCGGCTGAGATAGGTTTTTTTTGGGGTGGGGGGGAGAGGGGCCCCGGCCTCAGCTAATTGCTGATCTGCTCCACTCTTCCTACCACTCCATCCCACACAGCTATTTCCTCCTGTACCACTTATCCCCTCCCTCCTAGATTGTAAGCTCCAAGAAGCAGGGCCCTCGAACCCCTCATGTTTTGCACTGTATTGTTACTGTACTGTCTCGTGTACTGTCTCCCATTGTAATGTACAGCGCTGAGCAAACTGGGCACAGGGGTAGGCAGAGCAGATCAAGCCTCTCTCTTCCCCTATTGGTACGACCGACTGGGCACTGAGGAGCACACATTAGGGGGGGGGAGAAACAGAATGATGGGGGATGATCGGTGCAGTGGTGGGGGCAGTGACAAGCACGGATCTCCTGTATGGCGTGAAGTTGCTTCTCCTTCTCTCCCTCCAGCGGCTTTAAGGTACTTCATTGAAAGTCATACAGAAGATTGCTGCTTGTCACCACTCCCACCGCCACCCCTCCCACACACCCCTAGTCGTGGCGCTTCTCATCCACCTTATTTCTACTCACCCAATGCGAGTAGGCGAGTGGAAATTTCGAGGGCTGGCATATATTACTGCAACACATGTCGTATTGGAATTGAATGTTATTAAAAATTACCTATTCTTTTGCATTGCAATATGGTATTCTGGAGGTTTTCTATACACAGACTGTGTACAGAAAGCCCCCCCAGAACTGTCATTGTCATCCTGTGTGATTGGCTCACTAATTTTCCCAGAAGTTTGCACTAAGATACAAGTCAGATTTTGGGCATCCTCTGCAACATAAATGTAATTTTTGGTGAGATACTTCCAAATAGAACTCATGTCTAAAGGGATGCAGTCCTTGCCACTTTCCTCATTAGAACCCCGCAGGTGCAGCAGCTAATTGATAATTAAAAAGTCACTCCCATTCACATCCACTTTGCAAATGGACGCAAACAAATGCTTTAGCTATGTCTTCAGAATAACAAAAGATAGAAATCTGCAACAAAGTTTTTTTTAAATCCTTGCAATGTCACATTGATCATCCAAAGGGGATTGTTTTATTTCTCAACAAAAGTGGAGTTATTCCTTAAGTACATTTCTCTGTGGCTGCTCTGCTGGTTTTTCCTGTTTTGCGTTACAGATTACAAACTCACATAGATCCATAGCTCCGCTCAAGGCTGGTCTCTACTGCACATGGACAACCTGGGTTCAGACCATCACAGTTTTTATTGCAAAGTTTGCTAGAAAGGATATATAGCAGTGTGTAGAGGGTTCATCCATGTATAGGGAACTGTTATTTTATACACTAGTTGTGGTTTGTTTACATCCATATACAGCCACTACCATAGAGGTCCCATTACAGACAAGTCCCTAGGTGTGCTTCCTGCCCCTACAAGGAGGTTAAGAAACCCCAGGATGTTATATAGTTGTTTTCCAGGAAGTATCAGGCAGAGGGTGCCAGCCTGCCATGTGCTATGTATCTGGGGAGAACTGTATGGGGATTCTGTGAGTACTGATCCAGATTAACAAGGCTGCTATCTATTTAGTTGTAACTGAAGCAGATTAGGTCTGCCTCTGTTATATTTCAACTTCTGTATAGGAACCCTAATATCTCTGTAAGAGAGAGATTTGTGGTTCATTATCATTATTCTATTTACACACTGCAGAATCCTTATAGTTGTCTATATATATATATAGATCAGTGTTTTCACCTGCATAAGACTGTCAGGGGAACTTTCTGTTAATTGCAGTGTATCTTTGCAGCCTCTTTGCTTAAAGAGCCTTATTGGTCTGGATCTCTCTTTAGCTAGGATTAGCATAGGGAGCGTTGGATAGATTAGGCTAGAGGTAGGTTAGGCATCCAACGGCCACTTAGACAGATAGAGGCCCGGTTGCAGTGACAGCCCAGTTTAGGGATAGGGACTAAGAGTGAGGATAGATAGGGCATTTTATCCTTTTAGGTGATGCATCGCTGATCTTCAGACAAGCCGTGCAATCATCTGCATGTTACTTGGACGCCATCACAGCATCTAAAGTGGAAGCGTGCATCTTATGGACTCTCACCTCTCCAGGGGCCCCTGCAACCGGACAGCGCTATAACCCATGGTTGGAGGTATTCTGTATACTACATGCACATATACCCGGGTATAATTGCAACCTCCCAATTTATGCTAAATTGTAATTCCTGAATGTTATTCTTATGCATCCTGTTTTATGTGGCTGCTTTATATAAAATGCATTAATCTCATACAGGTGTGGTGACATGTTTTCATGTTAGAAATATAAGCTGGGTGCATTAATACTGCTATGTATAGTTACTTTAAGTTGTCTACCTGTTACATTCCTAGAAAGGGGTGAGTCTCCTCAATTGCAGGATCCCTATTCTAGGTGGAGGCACTGCCATTTGTATTATCACAACCCCCTCTTCCATATAGCGAAGGCTCAGGATTGCCTACTCATATACAGGTTAGCGCCATAGCTTGTTTGGTGTGGGCCATTTCACATAACCCCCCCCAAAACAGGGCTACACATGAATTTCAGAATAGTGTTAACACGTGGTCACATCCCTTTAGCACCTTAACTTATATGCATGTACAAGCTTTTGCGATTTGAGCACAGGTATATCTTATTTCTGTTGCATTGCAGGTCAGTGGCCAGACCTGAACCTTGTAGCTCTCCCCCACTTTGTGGTGGCATTATGTCCACAGTAGCATATGCAATTGCAGAGCAGAGTAGGACTGGCCATAGAGGGATTACTTTGACACAGTTGGCCAGCTTAAACATGTACTGCAATATGTGTGAACTAAAAATCCCTGTTTCTTTATTGCAAAGTTTGCTAGAAAGGGTGTATAATGGTGTGCAGAGGGTTCATCTAAAATTTCTAGGGCCATCACAGTCTGTACCCACTCTTCATTGAAAATAGGAAAATATCAGCTGAACTCCAATTAACTCTTCTTGCAGTATTTCTAATAATCGGTGTAATGACTGCATACAGTGATGTCTCCAGTGCAAACCAGCCTTCACTGATGTGTTTCACCACTCCTGCCTTGCTCAAAAGGATGGGGGAAATCTTGCCTCAAAAAGATATTTAAAAGGCCTAGGGTACAAATTAGAACATCCCTCTTACACAGTTCAAAGAAAGATCAAGTACCAGAAACTACAACATTGACTATATCATATTAACAACAACATCAACAGATTTATGAGATTGTACAGAAATACTGGTACCTCCTAACAGAGGCATGAGATTGTCTACCAACAATTGAGGTCTCTTAGGGACAAACTGGTGAACAGTCATTATCATAAAATGGAGAGGATCAATTAGGACAAACCAAAAGCTACCTTTAAAGGGTAACTCAACTTTCATGGGGAAAAAATTGAAAAAAAAAAAAATATGGCTTATATATAATCTGCAGCTCTGTAATTTCCAGTAAAATGCAGTGCAATATGGCTACCTGGAGGAGTTCTGTACACAGATGGTGTACAGAACGCCCACTGAAGATATAATTTCCTGCTTGTGTGATCAGCTCACTGATTTTTCCAGAAGTCTGAACTAAGATAAAAGTCAGATTTTGGGCATCCTTTGCAACAAAATTAAATTTTTGGTGAGATAGTCCAAAAGGGAAATCACATCTAAAGGGATGCAGACTCTCAGCCAATTTCCTCATTAGAGCCCTGCAGGTGCAGCAGTTGATTGATAGTTATAAAACCACTCCCATACGGATTCACCATGCATACGGGCACAGAAAAACAAACAGCAATTTCTAGTTTGTTTAAATTCCTGCAAAGTACATAGATCACCCAGAGGGGTATGTTTTTTTTCTCAACAAAAGTGGAGTTACTCATTACATTTGGGAATTGTTCAGAGTGCAGATGGGTCCATTAGAGTACTGAGATGGAATTGCCCAAATAAAGTCCAGTTTACTCCCAGGTATCACAATACCTGTGATACTATGGGGGTTGTTTATCTTATGCTCTGTAATTGCAGAGCATTCTATGTGGGCAAAACTGTCTACCACTTATAAACTGTCAGCAAAGTATAAATGATCACATATATTACATCAAATAGCAAAATGTTAACACAGAGGTACTAGACATAAATTTAATCTTTCAAATATGAAGTTTATTGGATTGAACTGGGTTAGGAAGGATCCCAGAGGGGGTGATTGGGACAGGTTGGTCTTAAAAAAGGAGACTCAATGGCTTGAGAGATTAGCAGCCAACATCAAGCTAGCCCACATGGAAGAGAAATATATTTGAAACATATTTTAAAAATATTGTTCCCAAATATATTGACATATACTTGAAATGCTACAATTTTGGCCATATGCAATATATTTCAAAATATATTTCAATAAATATATATATATATAATATAAACTGTATGTTGAAATGCGTTTTTATTACAAAATATATGGCAAATATTTTTAAAAATACATTTCAAATATACTGTATGTCTTTAAAAATACAAATCTACATTTTTGGAATGCACTTGCAAATATATGTAAAATATGTGTTAAAATGACTTTTTTATATGTTAAAAAAAATCTGAAGAATATATTTTTAAAAATATATTTTTTTTAATATATTCTTCAGATTTTCTTTAACATATAAAAAAGTTATTTTAACATATATTTTACATATATTTGTAAATGCATTCCAAAAATGTAGATTTGTATTTTTAAAGACATACAGTATATTTGAAATGTATTTAAAAAAAATATTTGCCATATATTTTGTTATAAAAACGCATTTCAACATCCAGTATATATATATATATATATATATATATATATATATATAATTTATTTATTGAAATATATTTTGAAATATATTAAATATGTCCAAAATTGTAGCATTTCAATATATTTGGGAAGGATATTTTTAAAATATATTTAAAATTTATTTTTAATATATTATTATGCCTGGTCTGTAATGACATCAGACTCCAGTGGAAGTGCAGGCTCTGGCACACACCAAAGGGAGCCCTAGACAGTGGGAGAGGCAGTGGCAGGGGCACACTTTGGAGCACATTTTGATATCCATTCTTGTTTTTTTTAGGTATGACAATTCTTGATTGTTTGGGTGGCATCCTTTGTTTACGTTTTGGGTCATTGGCTGAAATTTTCTTTTCTCTCCCCCTTTCTTTCTTTGCACCAAAAGTGAAATATTTGTCCTAAGATGGATTCATTTTTTTTTTGTGGTTAATATTATTGGATGTCCCCCCTTTTTGGGGTTTACATATATTGGGTGATCTATAAAAATTATGTTAGCGCACAGGGAAAAGTCAGTGCAGTCCTGGCAGCTGGAAAACTAAGCCAGCCTTGGCAGATGAAAATATATAAAACAGGACCATTGCTTTTCTTAAAGATCCCGATTTCCAGTCCATAAAGATATTTTATGCTGTCACCAGAAAAACATACCCTTAATATTACACATGGGTCAAATAATGTTTATTATGAACCATCATCCAAATCTGTTGTTTTTGTCTCCAAATCGACTTTCTCCTCAGGATATGCGTTGAATCCAAGGACCAAATAAAACAAAAATGTAGGGGTTGATTTACTAATACTGGAGAGTGCAACATCTGGTGCAGCTCTGCATAGAAAGCAATCAGCTTTCAGGATTTTTGTCAAAACTTAATTGAACAAGCTGAGGTTAGAAGCTGATTGGCTACTATGCACAGCTGCACCAGATTTTGCACATTCCAGTTTTAGAAAATAAACCTCAGTGTAGTACGTCCCCAAAAAGTTTCTAAATTCAAACATTATTATTTATGTTCTCACATTATTTTAATAATGCCTTGTGCTTGATAAAAAGACCATGGGGTTGATTTGCTAAAACTGAAAAGTCAAAATCCGCTGAAGTTAGCCAATTGGATTCTAACTTCAGCTTATTCAGTTAAGCGTTGGCAAAAAAAATCTGGAAGCTGATTGGTTTCTATGCAGGGCTGCACCAGATTTTGCACTGTCCAGTTTTAGTAAATCAACTCCCTAGTGTTCATCCATGCAGTGAACTCCCCCGTGTACAAACTACCTTCCCATGTATTATTTCCAATTTAGCACATATCACAACTCACTCTAAGAAAAGCTTACCTCTCTTCCTATATCCAGATGATTACCACTCCTCAATAGTATTTAATAATGAGGTATTCAGCATATAGAAAGCCCACCAACAAAATGGCTGGCAAAGTACTTCCTGTCTGATGTCACTTCCTGATGCTTTTCCTAACTTCTACACAAGACATTCTATTTGAATGGAGAGAAATATATATTGAATCTTTTTCTTCTTGCCAGAGGGGAAAATATAAACAAAGATAAGTGTGTGCTAAAAAAAAATAGGTAAATAAGGGTTTGATCTAGGTCAGTGTTGTAATAAGGGAGTGGGTTGGGGAAATGGGACACTCCAAAAAGATTAGCAATTGGCTATGAGAGGACAATATTCTGCTTAAGTAACTGTGAATATTACGCAGTCTGAGGCCTCACAGCTGAGGACCATGAGGCAAGTCTCTTTGGCATCTGGTTACCATGCCACCACAGCACAGCTATTGGTACCTAGTGCAATCTTAGGAACACTGCACAGTACAGGAGGCCACTGTTCTCTAAACTCTCAGTCCAGGACACTGCTGAGGATATGGAATGGCCAGCATTTAAGACCCAATGAGAGCAGTTTCAGTCCAAGTAACCTCTGAGCCTCTGACACTAATATCCCAAAAGCACACAATCACCAGGAATCAATTCAGGGTCATTACTTACAAGTCCCCAGGACAACTGCCACCTTCCAACCTTCTCCAGACAATGCCTGGTGAGCGAGGCAATCCTAGAGAAAATCCTTTGATGAATTCCTGCAATCAGTTCTAGACCAGCTCCAGGTCACAGTTCTGCCACCTCTAAGACCACACAGAACAGCAACATAGACCACAGGCTGCCTCTGGGACAATAGCTCTCCCCCACCTTCCTCAAAGCATAGAGCACTCCTTGCTGGGGAATGACCATATCTCCAGGGCTCCAGACTATTTATCAGGTCTCCAGGCATTTGCTAGGCCCTGATCAATATTCAGGCTGGTTATTTGAATTCTCCCTCCAGCTCTAAAAATGTCTTCTAGAGTTAGGGGGAAGCAATCAAACTCCCAGCCTGTGAAACTTTTAACATACCAGACCAAACAATAATTGCTCCCTTGATTGCAGAAGTTGCCAAAAATGACATACTCCTGGCATCCTGTGCTACCAGGGTGCTACATTGGTCTTTGGTGATTGTGCTGTTTTAAATGCCTAACTCCATGAAAAACCTAAATACAGACAATTCACATTTGAATTGACTTTGGTGAATTGTTTATAACGCATAATTACATGAAAAACTTCCCGCCCACAATCTAATGTAGATGAGCTGCCCGCACAGGCAAAGTGTCGTACCAGTAAGTTGGTGCCTGTTCCCAGTTTCAGGAGCACACCCCCACCCCTTGTTAACCCCTTCCCAGCCAGAGTCATTAGTACAGTGTATAGTATTTTCACTGAATTACTATCACTAGTGATGTCGGTGGCAGTTAGTCAGTTCACCCCAGCATCAGTTAGTGTCAAATTACCCATTATAAGTCCCATTATAAGTCGCTGATTGCTGCCATTATAAGTATTTAAAAAAAATTCCAGTACATATACCATTGTTTGTAGACACTATAACTTTCACACAAACCAATCAATATACAATTATTGGGATTTTTTTTTATCAAAGACATGTGGCAAAATACATTTTAGCCAAAATCTATGAAGAAATTAGATTTACAAAACAGCAAAAAAAATGGCCTGGGAAATGAAATATATCCCAAGGTAAAGTAGAAAACTCTTAACTATCTTTATCCCTTCACAAGAAATAGAGGAGCGAGTTGGACAAGGACTTAACTGGTGAGATAATTTTTCTAGAAATCTACTTAAAGTATTTCACGGATGCAAATATTTACCCAGTTAATATGTACTTTGTGTTACATGAACTCCTAGAATGTATTATCTATATTCTACATCTAAAATCGTACATTTCACATAGTGAAGAATAAATGGAAAAACATACATTTAACATCCGTTTTAGTAGGGAATTATCAGTAATAGCACTACCAAACAATATCATCAAAAGCCCACATTTAGAAAATCTGTATGTTTTATGTAATGATAGTATGCTTCTTTACACTAGAATTGATTGCAGCATGTTTTGAATTTCAAGAAAGTACATTGGTATTTCTGTGCTCCAGTTTCGCCATATATAATTGTCATACAACACAATGTTGAGCTCTGCACTGTTGAACTCTATAATGATAATGTTCTGGTACAGATGTGGCTCTTACAAGAGTTAACTCTCTGTGGACATGCTTCCTTGCACATTATTACTATATTTTATGGATTCATACTTTATTTGAAGCCACAGCTAGGAGCGCGATCACATTAATAGGTTTGCACTAATGTATA
Source organism: Staurois parvus (assembly GCF_062004578.1). Classification (NCBI taxonomy): domain Eukaryota; kingdom Metazoa; phylum Chordata; class Amphibia; order Anura; family Ranidae; genus Staurois; species Staurois parvus. The sequence goes on from NW_028317937.1 coordinate 1,796,669, forward strand.
TTACAGACATAGAATCTGTACTTCCTGCGCTATTCATCCTTCACATTTACTAGCTTTATTTACAGCTTAATCATAACAAGGCATGAAGAGGCTTTTACAGTATCATGCTATATAGTTAGTACGAAAAAAGCCATCTGTTATAACTGAACGGTAAGTAGACTTGAACAGTGGGCACTAAAACATTTCCATGTGCATAAGAGGACATGTGTATATTAGAAATTGTTAGCTTGCTACTCCAAGCTTTGGATTTAATGGAATTATTTGGTCACCAGCTGAGCAGGCACTATTGTGTGACACATTGTACACAGTTATAAAACTATCTAGCAAAGCCTACAGGTAAGTTGTTTAGGGATTTTTCTGGAATGATTCATCTACAAGTTATTATTATTATACAAGATTTATATAGTGCCAACAGTTTTCTCAGCGCTTTACAATATAACGGGAGACAATACAGCAACAATACAGTTCAATACAAGAGGGATAGGAGGGCCCTGCTCCTTGGAGCTTACAATCAAGTGAGCTAATCCTCTCTCAGCTCAATCAAGCGAATCAACAGTGTGTTTATTTTCAATGGCTTGCAACTATGAATATCAGAAAAATACTATGCAGCAAGAATGTTTTCTTTTTGGTACATCCCAGGACACAGACCATCTCCAAATTCAATATGGTATTATGCTGTCCACTTCAGGTGATTGGACACTGGCCAAAAAAGGAAAGACAGCTAGTCCCTCCCAGACAGGCGCGGACTGACAACTCATGGGGCCCCCGAGCAATAGGGGATCATGGGGCCCCTGTGTCCTTGCCCAAACTAAAAAAAGCCTATGAAAAAGGTACCAGGGGCATCTCTTGGGGCCCCCTACTGACTCCGGGCCCTCGGGCAGTGCCCGAGTTTCCAAATGGTCAGTCCGCCCCTGCTCCCAGATATAGTATAACCCTATCCCATTAGATCACGCTTGATTTTTATTTGCTAGTGTCAAAGGTTCCAAATGTTTCTTCAGATCCACAAAAGAAATTTGCAGTCTTGCAGGCTCTCAATCAACTTCTATCTCAAGAAGTAATTGTAGTGTTTCTGGGAGAGAAAAGTTTGTGAGGGTTTTACTCGAATCTCTTTTGAAACCATACGGCAGTCTTTGCCCCATCTTGGATCTCAAGAAATTCAGCAAATTTCGAAGGGTCTGTTCACACAGGGAGCTTGACTGCATGCCTCATGCAGGTCCATGTTTCCCAGCAAACATATGCAAATCAGTAGTGCTTCCTAGTAGATTGCCAGCCTCCCTTAATTGAAATATACAGCCACACCAAGGTGGAATCATCTAGCTTGCTGCTGCTGCAGCTATAACCTTGTATTTTTTTTTTGACCGGTCATGTTCTTTTTTTGTAAAAGCTTTTTTAGCAGCTAATTAGCTGTTGGAGCCAGGGACAGCAGCCAGCAGTTCTTCCGGCTGATCATAGAGATGTTTGAAAACTAGAAAGTCCATGATCATCTCTATGGTCTAAGAAACCAGAAGTGGCGAGTATTTTGTCACTTTCTGTTTCAGCTTTTTGTTTACTGGCCAGCTACCAGTCAATAAAGCAGATGATCAGACCAATCTGTGTCTGATTGGCTGCTCTGGAGGACAGAGGTGAAATCTGAGGTCTACCTCATCTATTTCACAGTATTCAAATAAAAATGATCTGAGTGATTCTGATCATCGCTACTTGACCCAGCAGGTCTTGGTACTCCAAAGTGGTAAGCATGTCATCAGGTGCACTCTGGACATTTCTTGCTGGCTTTGTGTCTGTTGAAACCAAGGTCCTAAGGGACAAGGGTGTCTCGGATTCGATCATTCCTATCCTGCTTTATAATTTACAATATATTCATAATAAGGGTCAAATATTGGCCTTGGCAATTATATTTAGTAAACCAATTGCTTCACATTCTTTTGTGGGATTTTGTTCAAGGTGTTTTGCATGTTGTTCCACCAGTTAAGACTCCATGGGATCTAAATCTGGCACTTTTGGTTTGGCAGAAATCTCTATTTGAACCCATTCTGGATATTCCTGTAGTCCTTCTGACTTGGAAGGTTATTTTTCTGGTTACCATTACTTCAGCTTGCAGAGTTTTGAAATTGGCTGCTCTTTCCTCTATGGAGTCATTCCTGATACACCACCAGGGCAATGCGGTTTTATAGGCCCAGCCAGGGGTGAACTGACCATCCGGAAACTCAGGCACTGCCCGAGGGCCCGGGGTCAGTAGGGGGCCCCATGAGATGCTCCTGGTACCTTTTTCATAGGCTTTTTTGAGTTTGGGCAAGGACACAGGGGCCGCATGATCCCCTATTGCCCGGGGGCCCCATGGATTGTCAGTCCTCCCCTGGGCCCAGCCCTCCTTTTTGGAGGTGGTTTCTTATTCCATCTTAACCAGGACTTTGTACTACCACCCTTCTGCCAGGATCCTCAGACAACAGGGAACAAAGTTTTGTACAATTCGGGTGTGATTCAGGCCACAAGATGTTACCCAAACTCAACAGCTGCTATTGGGCAGTCAAATTCCTTCTTTGTGTTTCCTGGGGGCCAAAGAAAAGAGTCACATAGCTTCTAAATCTTCCACTTCCTCAAAATCTTCCAGCAATGTATTTCTCAGGCTTATGTCTTAAAGTGAGAGTACCTTATGGGGCACAAAACAGCACAAGGGACACTCAAAAGGGGCACTTAGAGGACTTTGTACAGGAATGTGTATGGACGATGTTGCTGAGAACTGTTACCTGTTAAATTGACTACACATTTAAATAACTTTATTGTTAAGTCAATCTGCCTGGTCTGAAGTCACTAAAGCAGTGCATGCATGGCATCTCAAAGAACAGGGCTTGGAAGAAGAATGAAGAGAATTCAATGTGAACACATTACAAAGTTCTAACCTGCAGTGGAAGGAGAAGAGACTATATTGCCTTTGCTAGGGAAACTGGAGCAATATCAGGTGCTTAAACAGCTAGTGGAAGTTGTAGTGATGTGGCATGGGTAGTGCAGAGGTTTGTGAACTTGACCCCCTCTCAAGTGACCAGTGGCCTATATACTGATATCACGGCACAGGGTTTCCCAGGTATCCATAAATATTTCCCAGCACACATACCAGCTAGCCTACAAAACAAAAACAAATTAACCCGTCGAACAATTCAAGTTAAAAACAGAAGGGTTTTTTTGCACATATTTGCAAAAATATACGTAAGATACAATACCTATGTCAAGGCTCCTCTGTGCACTGCTGTCCTAACTCTATAATTTTCAGCTTCCAAAGTTACAGCACATATAGCAGTGGATAGATTAAGGGTAGGAAAACAGAGAAGTGACTTCCATTAAAGCATTTCTTGGATTTTAGGTTTAATTGATTTTTTGGGGCAAAGGAAAGGAGGGCATGGAGAAGAAGTAGATTTGTCAGGAGGTATCAATATTGGCAGCAGTGGCAACAACAGCACAGACAAAGGGGGAAAGTGATTGGTCTTTTCTTTGTAAAGTACATTTAAAATGAATGTATTAATTTAATCATTGGCATCCACAATTGGTGTTTGGTAGTTCTTTAAGATGACACAATTTCTCATGTGGTGCTTAAGGCCCTCTCTGATATTACGCTTGAAGCAGGACAGCGCCTCGAGTGCATATTGAGCCAGCTTTGGACATTGGACTTCTATGCATTTCAGTGTTAGCTCTGGAACCCTCATAGTCACTGACCATCAGGTTCTAGCATTGTCTATAGCTGGTGCTTGTAGTCAGGCTTGCTTGTGGACTAAAGAAGCTGTAAAAGGCCATGCTGAGACATCTGTTGATTTTCCTCAAAGGGACAGGAATAGCTGAAGTGTGATAGTCAGAAGAAAGATCCCTGGCATCATCAGTAATTACCCCAATCAGACACTTTGGAAAATCATCTTAGAAGTACCACATTTTAACCCTGTCTAGGTGTTAGGGGATAAACAATTTTGACTTTATATAAGGATTTATACAGCTTTATGTCTGTATATAGAAAATAGTCACCAGATTATTATTCCCATATACTGTATGTGAGGGTCCCTAAAAGGCACTGCAGCATGAAAGAACCCATAAGCCACTGCCAGCAGTTGAAGACCCTGAATCCACATATAAGGGTCTGGACAGAGTGGAAAGTATAGAGCCTGGGCTATTGGTGACATAACTGGGTCGGTATTAACAATTGGGACTGGATCCCGGTCACATGATTACTATGATAGCCTCTGATTGGCTATCACAGTGATCATTCACTCTGTAGCCCATCCCAATGATGTTTGTGATTTGTGAAGGATGCTATGAGGTTGATTTACTAAACTGGAGAGCACAAAATCTGGTGCAGTTCTGCATATAAACCAATCAGCTTCCAGTTTTTTTGTCAAAGCTTGATTGAACAAGCTGAAATTAGAAGCTGATTGGCTACAATACACAGTTGCACCAGATTTTGCGCTCTCCGGTTTTAGTAAATCTCCCCCATTGAATCTTTTCCTCCTAACTAGAAGACATTTCTCAAAAAAAAAAAAATTATATATATATATATATATATATATATATATATATATATAAAAATCTGTGTGTTAGAAAAAAAACAGTTACCTAGTTTGGGGCTTGGTCTAGTGTAGTGAGTGTTAGGGCTCTTTCACATGTGTATTGATTATGAAGAACAGAGCTATGCTCATTGCACTTAAAGAATTATGATGTGTTTATGAAATGTTTTGGTTGTGTTTATGAAGCGTTGAAAAGGCTTTAAGAATGCTTAATATGCAGCCTTTCTCAACCAGGGTGCCTTGAGGTTTCTTCAGGGGTGCCTTGGCAAAATGTCTAAAAATTGCCCAAAACTTGTATACAAGCCAGCAGGTGGAACAAGCCTGCCTTCCTAGCTACACAACACCACAGGTTTTCAGCCAATGACATCATCAGTTGATAAAGAGGATGTCAGCTGCCTGCACAGCATCCTAGTCTGACCCTCCCCTGCCCCTCTCCATCAGTGCTGGGGTCACAATAGCTCAGTGATGGAGAAAAACTGAGGGAGAAGAGAAACATATGAATACTAGTCAGTACCAGTGTGCAGAAATGTATTTGCTTTGGAAGAATAAGTCACCTCTAGCGTTGGGTGTCCTACATGTGTCGATGTTGCTGCGTTATATAAAACTATTAGAATAATATTTCACATTTTAGAATGAGGTGCAATTTTAAAATTATGGACAGTCATAATTTAAATGGGTGCCTCGGGACTGTCCATAATTATAAAGGGTGCCTTGACTAAAAAAAGGTTGAGAAACCCTGCTTTAATGCATATTAATATGCCTTAATGCCTATGGAAGGGTTGCTTTTCTAGGTGGGGGGAATGCTTAAAGGGGAAGTGATGTAGAGAAAATGATCTACTTTGAGGTGTGGTTAGGTTATGGTGTGATAGACATTTTCTTGCGAATTCTCTGCAAGATGGATTTGTATACTTTGACCTCTTTCGCACATGGCTTGGTCCAGCTTAACTTTGCTGATGCAGTCGTTTTGTCACTGGCAGTAATGCTAAGCACCTCTGATCCTACCTAGTACTGACAGTATTGCTGACTGGCTTCATGCTTCTGCCTGCTCACAGAAGCAAATGGTGTTACCACATGGCTGCTCTGTACAACCAGGAATGGCTGGAGCATCTCTGTCCTAGTTCTCTATTATTTCTCAGTGCATTCTGGGATACAGGAGCCTGTACTACCTCTCTCCCAATGCCCACCTAGCACTTTATACATGCTTCACTAACACGTCATAAATGCTATGGTTACTGTTAAGGCATAGTTGCCAACTGTCCCGAAATACTCAGGACAGTCCCGAAAATTCGACCCATGTCCCACTCTGCTCTTTTCCTGAACAAAATCCCAAAAATGGAGTTTTGTCTATTTTGAAATCATGGCTTCAGCGCATCAAACGAGAGATGTCACTGAAATCCCTCCCCCTCCTTCTCCTGCTCACCCAGCAGCAGAGCTGTTCAGCGACTCTCAGTGGGGAACTCTGATTAATGCAAGAAAGTGAGGTGGAGCCTGCCTCACACTGTGATTGGCTGGGACTCATGAGGGGACGTGGCCAGTGGAGGGGAGATCTTGCCAGCCCGCCTTGAGCCTTGTCACTTGCAGTGAGCATGTATGAGACAGGAGTAGCAGCCATACAGAGAGAGAGAGGACTGGCAAGAGGAGTTGCATCAATCTATCCAGAGAGTGAACTTGAGCAGCGGACAGAGTAGAGCCGAATACATGAGCAAGCCAGGTAAGCTCTTCCCTGGGTGGGCACTGCTTGTCCAGGAGTAGATGAGGGAAGGCTGGCTGATACTTCTCTGAGCTCTCACTACACAGAACTGATCTTTCAGCTGCAGCCGACAGTGACAAGACAGTGACAAAAGCAGCTGCAACTGAAAGATCTCTTCTGTTCTTACTACCACATTCTCTGATGAAATCATTCTGATCGGGACACCTGCTCTATGGGGTCACTCTGATGGGGACACTCCTATGCCTGCAGTCTCTGACCTTCTCCTGTATTATGTTTACAGTCTCTGACTGTCTCCTGTACTACACCTGCAGTCTCTGACCATCTCCTGTACTATGCCTGCAGTCTCTGAGTATTATAGCGCAAAAAATAAAAAACACACAGGTGGTCAAATATCACCAAAATAAAGCTCTATTCCTGGAAAAAAAAGGACGTAAATTTCATTTGGGTGCAGCGTTGCATGACCATGCAATTGTCAATTAAAGTAATGCAAAAAATGGCCTGGTCAGGAAGGGGGGTAAATCCTCAGGAGGGAAAGTGGTTAATCCACGCTGCTTTCTCATTTCCTCGCTCTGCCACCTTTCCCTTCCAGAATAAACCACAAAAGGTAGCGCTATCAAAATATTTAAATCAAACAGTGATAAATAAAACAGTGAACAAATTAATAACCAAAAAAAGTCTCTAAAAATGTTTTTTTCTTTCCATCAACAGTGAAAAATGTCCATCACCATAAGAACAGATTTGTGCAAATCCACCACCAACAGAAATGAATAAACTCACCAGAGCAAATTGCCAGTTAAATTATAAACCAGCAATTGCACTTGTTTGCTCTGGGAGGAATACTCTGCAGGAACACTAAGCAATGACCAGCTTTTTAAATTATTTTTCTCTCAGCTTGTTGATGTAGTATATTGCAAATCAGGGAGACTCAGATATCCAGACACTTATTTATCCTCTCTGGGAGCAATACTCTGCAGATCTATAAATTCAGCAGCGAAAACTTCCAGACCAAATTCCAAGAACTTCATACACAGGCTCAGAAAAGAAAAAAAAAGAAAAACGATAATGTGATACCGTACGACACGTTTATTTGTAAAAACTCATCATAATCCGCTCACATGGAACAGTGTCATAGTTGACACTAGCAACAAACACATTTTGTTTAAAATCACAGAAAGCCGAGACGACAGCCTCTTACAGAACGTAGTGACGTTAGTCCGAAGCTCCACCCTACGTGTTTCATCATCCGACGTCTTCACGGAGCGGAAGGATGAATGTCACTACATCCACAACACAGCAATTTATACCCGCTTACCAGCGCGAGAATTCCAAGTAAACCAAGTTTTATAAATAGAAAAAAACAAATCTTTAAGAACAAGAAGCATGCATAACATTATCGATCCACCTAAACGCATGAGCTTGTTTCCCGGTTTGGAGGGATTCCATTATTGAAACAAATATAAAGCATGTAAAAACACCTCTAAAAAGAGAAATAGGAAAACAAAAAATTTTAGGTCTTCTTCAACCAATCGAGAATACAAAATTAAATCATTGATATCTTGTGATATCATGTGGTGTATATGCTGGAATGTCCTTGTCATTTACAGTATGTTGGAAGAACAGTTAGAGCTTTAAAAACAAGAATTGGAGAACATATAAATAACATTAAGAAAGGATTTGATAAACACAGTGTATCTAAACACTTTAAACTGTATCATGATTGTAATCCTGAATTGCTGACCTTTTGGGGTATTGATAAGATTGACCAACATTGGAGAGGGATGGATATGTTAAAAGAAGTTTCTAAAAAGGAACATTTTTGGATATACAGGTGAAACTCAAAAAATTAGAATATCGTGCAAAAGTTCATTTATTTCAGTAATGCAACTTAAAAGGTGAAACTAATATATGAGATAGACTCAGTACATGCAAAGCAAGATAGTTTAAGCCGTGATTTGTCATAATTGTACTGATTATGGCTTACAGCTAATGAAAACCCCAAATCCACAATCTCAGAAAATTTGAATATTACATGCAATCAATAAAACAAGGATTGTACATAGAACAATATCAGACCTCTGAAAAGTATAAGCATGCATATGTACTCAGTACTTGGTTTGGGCCCATTTACAGCAATTACTGCCTCAATGTGGCATGGCATATACCGTATTTGCCGGCGTATAAGATGACTTTTCAACCCCTGAAAATCTTCTGAAAAGTCGGGGGTCGTCTTATACGCCGGTATACGGCGAGCCGGTGTCAGGGCGGCACTTTTTCCAGGGGCGGTGTCCTAAGTACAGGGGTGGGCAGAGGGGCTGCTGTACCTTACCTGGCTCCGGTCCCATGATGATCCGGTCCAGGAAGCGCGGCTGCTCCTTCTTTCAGTTCGGCCGCTCGATGGTCGCGCGGCCGCTCGGCTCCGCCTCCTCACCGGTGATTGGGCGCCAGCGCACACAGGCGACCAATCACCGGCAAGGAGGCGGAGCCGAACGGCCCCGCGAAAATCAAGCTGCCTAACTGAAAGAAGGAGCAGCCACTCCTCTCCCCCACTGACACTAATGATGGGGCACTATTCCTCCTCCCCACTGACACCAATGATGGGGCACTATTCTCCCCACTGACACCAATGATGGGGCACTATTCCTCCCCCACTGACACCAATGATGGGGCACTATTCCTCCCCCACTGACACCAATGATGGGGCACTATTCCTCCCCCACTGACACCAATGATGGGGCACCATTCCTCCCCCACTGACACCAATGATAGGGCACTTTTCTCCCCACTGATACCAATGATGGAGCACTATTCTCCCCACTGATACCAATGATGGGGCACTATTCTCCCCACTGACACCAATGATGGGGCACTATTCCTCCCCCACTGACACCAACCATGGGGCACTATTCCTCCTCCCTACTGACACCAACGATGGGGCACTATTCCTCCTCCCCACTGACACCAACGATGGGGCACTATTCCTCCCACTGACTAATGATGGGGCACTATTCCTCCCACTGATACCAATGATGGGGTGCTATTCCTCCCACTGACACCAATGATGGGGCATAATTCCTCCCACTGATACCAATGATGAGGCACTACTCCTCCCACTGACACTAAGGATGGGGCACTATTTCATCCACTGACACCAATGATGGGGCACTATTCCTCCCACTGACACTAATGATGGGACACTATTCCTCACACACTGACACTACTGATGGGGCACCATTAGTGTCAGTGGGAGGAGTAGTGCCTCATCATTGGTATCAGTGGGAGGAATCATGCCCCATCATTGGTGTCAGTGGGAGGAATAGCACCCCATCATTGGAATACCATACTGAAATACCATACCATATTGAAATCAAATCTGATATTTTTTCATTTTTATTTGGTGTGCGTTGGAAGAGGGGTAATCTTATACGGCGAGTATAGCTCAAACCCTATATTTTAACAGGAAAAGTAGGGGGTCGTCTTATACGCCCAGTCGTCTTATACGCCGGCAAATACGGTAATTATATTTTTACTAGCTCATTTATGGATGTGTAAGTTAGAGTTTTTCTTTAATGTGTTGGTCCCTTTAAAAAGAACATAATAGTGTATGGTACATTCCTTGTTTTTTGTGGGAGATAATATGATTCCCAAATACGAGGATACTTACGAATCTTTTGATATTATTGTTTGTTTTATGAAAATATATTTTTATGCTTTCGTATTAATAAGTATTGATTCGACAATTCATTTTTGCGCTAGTAAGCGGGTATAAATTGCTGTGTTATGGATGTAGTGACGTTCATCCTTCTGGTCCGTGAAGACATCGGATGACGAAACGCGCAGGGTGGAGCTTCGGACTAACGTCACTGATGAGTTTTTACAAATAAACGTCTGGTATCACACGATCATTTGCTTTGTTTTTCTTTTCTTTTCTGAGCCTGTGTTTGAATTTCTTGGAGTTCGGTCTGGAAGTTTTTGCTGCTGAATTTATAGATCTGCAGAGTATTGCTCACAGAGAGGATAAATAAGTGTCTGGACATCTGAATCTCCCTGATTTGCAATATACTACATCAACAAGCTGAGAGAGGAATAATTTAAAAAGCTGGTCATTGCTTAGTGTTCCTGCAGGGTATTCCTTCCAGAGCACACAAGTGCAATTGCTGGTTTATAATTTAACTGGCAATTTGCTCTGGTAAGTTTATTCATTTCTGTTGGTGGTGGATTTGCACAAATCTGTTCTTATGGTGATGGACATTTTTCACTGTTGATGGAAAGAAAAAATATTTTTTAGAGACTTTTTTTGGTTTTTAATTTGTTCACTATTTTATCTACCACTGTTTGATTTAAATATTTTGATAGCGCTACCTTTTTTTGTTTTACGATTGCAACCTTTATTTAGGGGTAAGGTTTAGCTGCTTATGTTAATTGAATACATGTGAACACTTTTGGCGCTATTTTCATTTATATATTTTTCTCAGAATAAACCATGGCCATAAAATGAATGCCCCACCCCTAATTATACCACTTCCAGTCCAAACACTTTTACCCCCTTCCTGTCAAGGCCAATTTTCAGCTTTCAGTGCTATCACACTTTGAATAACAATTGCGCGGTCATGCAACACTGTACTCATATGAATTTGTTAGCATTTTTTTGAGACAGATAAAGCTTTATTTTGGTGGTATTTATTCACCACTGGGATTTTTATTTCTTTTGCTATGTAAATTAAAAAGTCCAAAAATTTTGAAAAAAAGTGTTTTTCTTATAAATTTTGCAAATAAATAGTATTTCATCATAAATCTAGGCCAAAATTTATTACGTTATATTTTTAGTAAAAAAAAATAACCCAAATTCGTTTATAATCAAAAATTATCATTTTTTGTTTTTATTTTTTTTTCTTAATAATATTTTTTATTTATTTATTTTTTTTACATACTGTCACCCTAGCAGTACAGTGTCACCATGGTGACACTGTACTACTTGTGGGGGGTGATGAAGATTTTTTTTTGTTTTTTACAATGATTGCTTTTATACCCATAAAGGATGTAAAAGCAATAATTTCTCCTTCTCTCTAGCTGCATTCTTGCAGCCATTGAGAACTACTGAGTGAGCTGTGATTGGTCACAGCTTGTCACATGGTACAAGGCTGTTATGAATAGCCTTGTACAATGTGACCTCTGTGATCATTCACAGATTTCACACGTAGTAAGCAATGATGTCAGAAGTGACATCTTGCGTACTACTCTGCATGTGATCACTGACTGGCCAATCAGTGATCACATGATCAGGACCTCGTACAGAGGCCCTGTCCGACGATCGGTGTTCCACTGTGTCCGGAGTGTGAGTGTTTCTTCCTGGCCGTACTATGGGTTCTTCCTGGCCGTACTATGGGTACAAAGAACAAAAAAACGCTACATATATGGTTTTACCACAATTGCCATGAGTAGAAAGATTTATTTTGCTGTTTTTTTTAGTGGTGGGTCATGGTAATGGCATAAAAATATGCCTACATTTAAAAAATATTATTTATTTATTTTTTTACTATTTTGAGCCTTTCATAATAAACCAAAATCAGAAGGTATCCTTCAACATTTAACACCAAATGAAGGCCCAATCTGTCCTGGAAAAAAGGCATAATCCACCTGTATGCACTAAATCTTGCAATGATATATACAATTCAGGTTAAAGGCAAGGTACATTTATGACCCATTGCCAAGACACCGAATGCAAAAGGGCTAAAGTATGAACCACCCTGCTGTGAACTACAGTACCTTAGCAACAAAGGCTGCTTTACTGCATCATATCACTCCAACACAATGTCACTCCAATGAAATCCTTATGTCACAAGCACATTCCAGTACATTTAGCAGGACATGTGTAGGTGGATACCTACAATGTGTTATTGTATATATGTTGTGCCATCTACAGTAAAGGTATATTTTTCTTTGTAATATGTAATATGTTTAGTACACGGTGCATGGCTGCCCCTGGTGCACAAAGAGTTGATGCTTTCACTTTCTTTTGCTTAGTCACGTGGATCTCTCAGTGTTCACGTGTTCTAGCTTTAGGAACATATAAATTCACAAGATTGGCTTGGGGAGGGGCTATTGTTACCTCCAGCAGGAACTCGACCACGGTTATAAAGTACAGTTTAAGCTGTCTATGGACATTGGTTAATTGGAGTACAGTGCCACAATTTGGGGCAAGGCCACCAGGGGCAGCACCATACTGGTATAATGCAGCACTGTGAGGAGAAGTAATGGATGTAAGGAAGATGTTCTTAAAGAAAAGTTTCAGTCTCTTTGAAAAAAAATAAAAGTCAGCAGCTACAAATACTGCAGTTGCTGACTTTTAATAATAGGACACTTGTGCTTTGCTGGGGTTTTTTTTTTGCCTTCCTCTGTATCAACTGTGATTATAGGATTATAACTTTTATTTTCTATGGTTGAACTAGATGGACATTTGTCTTTTTTCAGCCAGACTAACTATGTAACTATGTAACCTGTCTAGGGATCCAGCACTGTCCTCACCTGGTCCTGTTCTTTTCTGGTCTTCGGGTCCCTGGCACCAGTATGTTTACTGTGGGAAGCTGGCTGTGATTTCTTGTGACTTCACAGTAGGCTTCCCACTAAACATGTGCAAACCAAGCTGTGCTTTGTGAATGGTCCCTCAGCCTTCTGAAACCTATGACATGTCCCAGAAGGTTGTGGGCAGGGAGAAGAACTTCCAGTGCATTGCTGCAGCAACCTGACTGGAAGTAGGAGCAGGTACCTGTCGAAACCAAAAAAAGTGCCAAAAGTAGAACAGGAGGGGAAGAAGAGCATAAAGCCGAATTTTCCCTTTAGGAAGTTCTGCTTTAAGTAAACTTTCCATTTGTTGGACTGCCTGGCCTGAAATTATTCAAGGTTATTAACCACTTTATAGCCGAGTGATGGCTACAACGCGGTTGTCCAGTTCTGGGAGGGTGTCATATGACATCCTCCTAGAATGCACCCCCAGAGGCGCACACTGGGCACTGTCTGTGATCACTGTGTTCTACGGACACAGCTGACCACATGACAAGATAAAAGGCCAATCACAGCGGCCTTTTACCACATGATCAGCTGCGCCCAATGACACAGCTGATCACCAAGTAAATACAGTTATCGGCAGCACTTTCCTCACGCTGAGGAAAGTACTGCCGATAACCGGTAAGTGTCACAGAGGACATCTGCGCTGATAATCAGGGCACTGATTATCAGTGCATCCCTAAAAGTGCCCAGCAGTGGTGCCCATTAGTGCCACCCATCAGTGCCCAACGGTGACCATCAGTGCCACCCATCAGTGCTTATCAGTGCCACCCATCAGTGCTGCCCATCAGTGCCTCCAGTCAGTCCCACCAGTTAGTACTTTCAGTCATTGCCACCAGTCAGTGCCCATTGGTGCCGCCTATCAGTGCCCATCAGTGTTGCATATCAGTGCATCATCATCATTGCCTCCTCATTCCCACCAGTGCCGCCTCATCAGTGCAGCCTATCAGTACCGCCTATCAATGCAGCCTCATCAACGCATATCAGTGAAGGAGAACAGTTACCTGTTTGCAAAATTTTATAATAGAAGCAAAGAAAACCTTTTTTTTTCAAATTTTTTGTTGTTTTTCATTTATAGTGCAAGAAATAAAAAAAACCCAGTGGCGATTAAATACCATCAAAAGAAAGCTCTATCTGTGTGAAAAAATTGATAGAAATGTTATATGGGTACAGTGTTGCATGAAAATTGACCTGGACAGGAAGAGGGTAAAAGTGCCCAGTAGGCAAATGGTTAAAGGGGTGCATGCATAGTGTATTACCAGAAAGGTCACAAACAGCAGAGAGACATTTTCAGCCAAAGATACAATACAAGTGCTCCAGGTGTGGCAGGGTTAACTCTTGTGGTATCACTGCTGATGGTGAATCAAAATACCAGTATCTAATAAATCTTAGCTGCTAGCCAGAAAGTGAGATGACAGAGGTCCCAGGTAGCAGTGAAATCAGGTGCTTGGGTTCCTTCCCTCAGTGGTCTGCACCACAACATTTTTTCCAACTGCAGTACTGGGCATCCAAGAGTCCTGGCCTGAGAGTCCTGAAAGAGAGAGGCCCAGGTGAGAGGGGCCATCATAAGCTGTGTCTATTTGCTGGTGACTTTTTAATGTTCATCACTTCTCCTCTTACCACATTAACCAATTTGTTTAAAACACTAGATTGCTTCACCTTGGTCTCTGGTTTGAAGGTTAACCAACATAAACTGAAGGCCTCAATGTGTCCTTACCGAAGGAAGAAGTAGCTCATTATCTTTAGGAAGTTTTTCCATTTCAATGGGCCACTACCTCTATCCCCTATTTAGGGGTTTAACTGACTAGTTATTTCTCTTTGTTGTGTCAGGCTAATTATCTTCCAATGCTTACTCAGTTGACTACTCTCATGACCAGTTGGCGATCTCTATATGTTTCCTGGCTTGGACTTAAGCCTCTGGGGGTTAACATGACCTTGATGCCCAAACTTCTTTACCTATTTCGGGTCCTTCCTATAGCGGTTCCTTCACACTATCTCTGCTTCCTCCAATGACGTGTGCATAAGTATATATGAGGCCCCTTTAAGCCGAGAGTCCCTTGTACCTTGCTACACGGAACAGGCTTCCTGGTGGCTTGGGGGTGCCGAATTTTTACTATCAGGCTGCTCATTTAGCCCAAATCATGCTTTATCGTGCTACCAGTGAAATTCCGCTATGGGTGGGATTTGAGGCAGCAGACATTGACCCTGTAATGATCAATCATTTTCTCTGGCTACATCAGTCAGAGTGGGGATTTGTAGACAACCTTGTAACCTTGCATTCAGTCACTCATTGGCATAAACTCAAGAGCCAGCCTCATTTCAACAATGGAAAAATCAGCTTGGTCACAGCCATGGCCATTAAAACCTTTTTTACCATTCAGGAACAAGCTCATCTCCCAGGGGGGAAACTCTTCTACTATTTACAGATATCGCATTTTTTTGCTCCTTATTTCTTTACACATTTCACCCCTCACTAGCATGACTCTCTTTGAGGGCATATGTAATTCAGGCCCGCACACCCCAGGCATAATTTTTTAATTATATTCCCACCTTACATCTGTAGCCTCTAATTTAACCTCCTATGCCACTAAATGGGCTTCTGATCTTGGAGTACAATTGGAGCAAGAGGATTGGGATGGATTTTGGACAACAAACAAATCTTCAAAACAAAATATACTTGCTATAGAAACCAACGACAAAGTTTTAATGTGCTCATACCTGGTCCTGGCAAGAATCTCTAAACTTTTGCCTGCTTATTCTTTAGAATGTTTTTGAGGCTGTGGAGAGCGGGATCATATGCACATATATGGTGGTTGTGTCCAGTCTGGGTTGAAATTTCCAGTATAGTATCTACCTTAGTTAATATTACTATAACACCCAATCCTGAGTTTGCTCTGCTAAACCATTACGCTCTTGATCTCAGTTGAAACTTTCTTTGCAGGTTATAATAGTCTCTAAACAAAGGATAGAAAAGGCTTTGCAGACCCCAACTCTTTGCACCCTGGAGACGAAAATAGAGTTATGCAGTCAATAATACACAGTAAGATTGAGGCCACCTTAACTGATATGATTCCCAAACACCTCAAGGTTTGGCAACTTTGGGTGGATAACTTTTACCGCCTGGCTTTGACTCCTCTCTCCTTGAGCTGTGACCTTCCAGTCCTTACCAGATGTGACGACTGCAGCCCTGGTCTTTTAGGGGTGGCTGAGCTCTCCCCCTTCTTCTTCCTCTTTTTCTTTTTTTCTCCCTCTTCATCTTTGGAAGTATAGAACTAGTGTCTTTAAAATGTATTTTGCATCTCAATTTCCATGGACTGACTGAATTAGACATTTATATCTGTTTGTATATGCTATTTGCAATCCATGCCATCTGATTTTGTGGAAGCTATTGGCAAATGTACATGTTATTCTGCTATGCCACTGTTCAGTTTAGTTTGTTTACTGTACTTGAAGTAGGTGTGGATCCCACCCTTTATTGTAAACTTAATGTGACTGTCGATATGTATGTTCTATTGCTTTGTCAATAAAAAGACTGAACAAGAAAAAAAAGAAAAAGTTGTTTTTAAAGTCTCCCCTCTCCCACATGCATGGACATATAAACATTAACCCATGTTTGGTGCATCTTCATATGAAAGTGACAATTCCTCCACACATATTAGATATCGCCATGCGCTGGAGTGAGTGCCATAATTTTGTGGCCATCACCTATGGTTAACTTCAAATTGATGTTTGGTGAAAGCATTTAAAGTGTCATCTATAGACAATTTGGGGTACCATAGTTTGTCAACATTTTACAGACTTGCAATTTTGAGGTTTGACATGTTAGATATATAATATAAAATATATTATGTTTGTTTGCACTAAAATTAACTGTATTTTTTGCTGAAAGTATGGGTTTAATAGACATTTGTGCAAATATCAGGCGACATAAATAAATAGCAACCACCACCATTTTATTCTCTGGGGCCTGTGTTTTTATAAACTATACATGGATCTGGCAGTGAAAGGGTTAAATGATTAGTGTTTTTCCCATGTCAACCTTAAGGTTGCATTAAAAATATTTTTCCTGCTGTACGACTCCCAATGAGTTATGTACTATTCTTTTAGAGTACACAAGAAGCAGTCCAAGAACAGATGGTCAGCAACAAGTGAATTCTGTCTTCATGCCTACTCTATTAGGGAATTCCAATACCACTGCATAAAGCATTGGTGTGGTATAATGTAAAAGCATTTCCAGCACAGATTTTTTTTATTCTATGATACCTTATACCCTTGTTAATGCTCACCAGTCATTAAATGTATTGACTGCATTAATTTTCTTTTTTCTCTTGCTGATCCTTCAAGTAATTATCTCTACTATAGAATCTGTACTACTATACTTTTATATTTATATACATAAAGTGCATAAACATTGACAAATCCAGAATATATTCTTAAAGTAATAAAAATCACAGTGACAGTGTTTCACAAAAAGAAAGCAGAAGGGAAAAAAGAAAAATCTCAATCACAATAAGCCATTTAATAAAAAATTAAAAACAAGTGGTGCTAACAACATTAAATAATGAAATTCATATTATGACGAAACTTGACATACAGTAGTATAGAGCATGCAATCACTGGAATAGCTGGAGGCTCGTGGCCTCACTGAAGAATAGGCTATTTGATCCAAATGCTGGCCTAAGCTCCAAACCATGTATTGTAGAGAAAGGATTGTTTTTAAAATTGTATTTTTTAATAAATGGTTTTATGTGATGTAGATTCTTCTTCCTTTCTTCCTTTTGTCTTCTGTTCATATGGGGATACTGTCAGGTGAGGTGTGGAGGAGATTGAGCTGGATTTTTATAAGAGATCAAAGGAAATCTGGTGAATTATTTGCACAGAATGCTGGTATGGTATAGGAATAAGCACATATTGAAAGATATCAGAACTCTGCTTCACTTCAATATTGCATTGGGGTTTTTTTTGCTTTTGTTTTATTATTGATGTATCAACATTAATGGACTGTGGAAAGTGAAGAATTAAGCATTGAACATTTAAGCACTTTATGAATGATAGTTTGATTTATTGAAATGAAAATGTAATTTATTGTTTTTATCTTTACTAATAAATGCTGGAATTTGACTTTTTTATGCATGTTTTGCATTTACCTTGGATTTTTTTTAACCAAACATTAGGATTAAGAGCGAATTTTCCTTTGACCCACATTGGTACTTATAAGATCCTTTCCCATTTTGACAGACAGACATTATTAGTAAGGGGTTAATCTGCTGATAAAATGTGGTTCTATTTATCGTTTACCCCTTATCTTTTGTTTATACAAAGAAATACAGTACCTTATTCATCCTGACAGGTGATGCGGAACTTGTCTGAGCATTGCTGTACTTCGTTATCTTTTATCCAACAATACACAGTCACAATCTAATACTTAAGGCCAATTCAATCCTTTTTAAATTCCTGTTATGCGTAGGGGCAGGTTTGAGAAAGAAGGGGTTGGCAATTGAGAAGTTACTGCCCGCTATGCTCTCTCCATAGAGGGTACCACGATGCAATGGCTGGTAGCTGAGGATGCTGTCCATTGGCGTTGCATTTTTGACAGCTGTCAGAGCAAGATCCCTGTATTCCGGCTAAGGGATAAGGAGCTGCTGCTACCTAAGCTTAGCCCGGTTATGCATTTGACCTGGCGCATTCTTCTTTCCACGCTGATCTACCAGAAGTTAACTGTAAGTGTGCTATTAACTTTGTTAATAAACCAGTTGCTTTTATTCTAACTTGGATTTCATACACCGATCTTTCTGTTGTTCGAGCTGCACTGGATTACCCCTGATCCCTTTGTGGAAGCTGTAGGATCCTATTATTCCATTATTCTTGGTTTACTTTTTGCCTTGATGGAACCAACTTGGTGCACTGACTTTGGATACTTGGACTTGTGGTGCGCTGTTGTGGTTTGTGTATTTTCTTCTCCTCTAGGGTTTTATAACTGCACACATTTGGACTGGTTTTTACCTAAAATATGGTCTTTTATATGGACCACCTCTCTCAGGGAAATGGTAGACTTGATAGGGTTTTTCCTATTTTTACCAAGGAAGAGTTTAAACATGAGGATACTAGCCACAAGAATATAACTTTTAAAGGGTTCCAACTCCATAGCAAGACCTTTTGAACAGAATATGCACAAACCATTTTTAGAATTAGAAGACAGAATCAATTGTGGGTTGTTGCTTCCTTATAAAATATTTAGAATTGAAAATTACCCCCAGAGGCTTAAGAATCTGAAAAATGTTTGATTTTTTTAGCAAGATTTACTTTAAGGAATTGCAGCAAATATCAGAGTTTTGTGTGACCAAGTGGACAAAATTAGTCAGAAAGGAAAAGAGAGTATAATTATAAATTAGCTCTATTCCTATTTAAAGACCTTGAAAAGTACCAATCATTGGTACTATATCCCCAATGGATAACGGTGCTTAATAAAAAATGTGAAACAATATGAGGATGAACTAATTCAAACTAAATTAAACACATATAAACTGGATCTGGAGGAATTTTAAGAAAAACCAAGTCTTTTAATGGGCTAAAAACAAAAATAGGGGACACATTATGCAACTGCCAGCCCTCATCGACCTAAATCCTAAACCCAATCTCAACAGATGAGCAACTTGACGTTGCTAGTGGATTAAAGCCTAAGGCTAACACCAAGACTGTTCTGAGGAAACAGAATATGAACAGAATATGAATCTGCTAGGGTCCCACAGAGTAATGTAAGCTAATATTTCAATCCAGGCCATTATAGAATCACAATCAGTACTATACTGTATACAGTTTGTGAAAACTGTATACAGTATAGTACTGATTGGGATTGTAGCAGAATATAATCCAGGTCTTGTCAGATTTTGGAAAATTTCAATCTTAATCCGGATATGGCCTTAGAGCCCCCAGATATATTGAACAATCTAGGGGATTTTTTAGCGGTACCCCAAGCAGATGAAAAGAAAAAAGAAAAGTAAGAGAAGGGGAAGAAGAGGAGGTAAACAAAAGAAGCTGAATAGATCAGAGTACCCATGACACCATAAAAATATTTAATTTATTCACAGTAACTCTCACAACAGCTGAACATTCAGGTATATTACCCAAATGCGTTTACAGTATTTAGGGATCTACATACATTTTTCTGAGACTTAACAATAAAAAGGTATTACCATATTCAATCCCTCATAAAAATACCAGTGGATAGTGATGGTAATACTCTGCACAATAGTAAGGAGGATGATACAGTTGATTTACGGGTAGTATGGGAGGGAAAGGATATTCAGAGTTAAGAAACACTTGAAGAATTACTCAAGGAAAATGACATACCTGACCCCGGGGACCTAATAGAGGATTTATTCAACACACAGGTTTTAAATTCAATCTACCTTCTATGCATCTCATGCAAAAGTCTCATTTATAGAAATCTTTTACCAGATGACATAATCTGACAATTGTGTGACTAATCAAGAAAATACTTTCCATATAGAGTACATAATTTAAGTAGGGAAGAGTCTAAAGCAGTGGTTCTTAACCTTGTTGGAGGTACTGAACCCCACCAGTTTCATATGCGCATTCACCGAACCCTTCTTAATTGGAAAAATAAAATATGATTTTTAAAATTCAAAACATAGGTATATATTTAGGTATATATTTATACATAGGTGCACAAAATGAACAAAACCGTTAAGAACAAAACCATTAAAACATGATTTTCACACAAAAACAAAAACATAATATTGAATATTTACTGCACGAATCATATGAGTCGGGTGTGGATCTTCACCTCCGCCGAACCCCCGAGACTGACTCACCGAACCCCTGGGGTTCGATCGAACCCAGGTTAAGAACCACTGGTCTAAAGCCTTGAAAACATTACCCTCTAATATAGAACTAATTAGAAGAGAGGCAGACAAAGGTAGTACAGTTCTCCAGGATACGGTTACATGAATGGCTCAAGCAAAACAGCTGCTATCATATACAAATATGTATCGTAAATTAACAAATGACCCACTTGAAGAATATAGACTACAGCTGAAAAGTCCCATAGAAACTGGCCAATCAGATAAAATGATCACCAGTGATTAATATGAATTTCTTTTTCGGGATGTAAAGAAAACAACATATTTCTACCATATTCCGAAAGTTCATAAAAATCCTTTAAGCCCACCTGGGAGACCCATAGTTGTATCTATGGAGAGCCTAACGAATGGTCTCTCCCTGTATATCGATACATTCTTGTAGGCATTAGTTCAGCCCCTACCTGCATATATTAGGCATTCTCTTCACCTCCTAGAAACTTTAAAACACTATCCTTGAGCAGAGGATTACATCTGGCTATCTTTGGTCGTAGATTTGTGGTATACCACCCAACATGATTTGGATCAAGTTCTGTCTTACTGCTGACAGTGGAATCAATCAGGTACAGCCATGGGCGCAATTTTTCCCCCAGCTTTATGAATTTGGGGTTTTGGAAACAATTTTACATCTGGATTAATTATACCCCCTTGCCTGCCATGTGATTTTTTTTTTTATGGTTGGTTTATAGATGATATTATAGTCATATGGCATCTCCCATTCACAGTAACACCATTTGTTACGTATTGCAATAACAATCCTCTAGCTTTGACATTCAGTCATGTACAGAATCAGGAAACGTTTGTCTTTTTAGATCAGGAGCTAGGTAACACAGCCAATATCAATTCCAAAAGCCATTTTAAAGAATCAGCAGGCAATCCTTATTTGCATGCTAGCAGTTGCCACCATCCAAAGTGGATGCGCCATATACCCAAAAGCCAGTTTCACAGATTAAAAAAAAATTGATCCAAGGAGGAAGATTACATAGATCAAAGTAAAATCTTCATTCATAAGTTTAAAGATAAAGGTTATTGTGAGGAAGATCTCAATAAAGCCCAGTTACAATGCCTTCTGATCTCACCCTCCGGTGATAAGGACAATAGAAAACAGTATGTCTGAACCAAACAAAATAAGACTCATTATTAAAAACCACTTGCACTCCAGAGGACTTACCCCCCTTCCTGATCGGTCTTTTTTTTGTAATACGGCGCTGCGTTACTTTAACTAACAATTGTGCAGTCATGCACCCAAATTAAATGTATGTCCTTTTTTCCCTCAAATAGAGATTTCTTTTTTACTTTTTGCGCTATAAATTTTAAAAAACGTCAATTTTGAGAAAAAAACAATATTTTTGACTTTTTGCAATTAAACGTTCAGTATAAAAAATTTGAAAATTAAAATTTCATCCTAAATTTAGGCCAAAATGTATTCTGCTACATGAAAGTTATAGCATTTGCAAATGGTGCTATATATATACTGTAATATTTTTTTTCTTTTACTAGTAATGGCAGCGATCAGCGACTTATAGCTGCAATGGGAATTCTGACACTGAGGGGAACTGACTTGGTGCCACTGACATCTCCAGTGACACCAATACACTGACACTTTACCAATGGCACTGGGCATGAAGGGGTTAACATCTGGGCCGAACAAAGGGTTAACTGTGTGCTGTGTGCTGTTTTACTACATGGACTGTGTGTATGCTTCACTGTAAGCATTACACTAAAGTGTGCAGGAGCTAACAGGGGAGAATCTGTATTGTTTACATACAGGTCTGTCCCCCGTCTGTGATACACGGCGATCACCTGGTGCTGGCGAGTAATCACCGGCCGGGACCTGGTGATTGACAGCCGAGGCCACGAATGGCGGCACGGGTAGAGTGCGCGCCCCCTACCTTGAAATGCGAAATCACGTATATATACGTGATTTTGCGCACCCCTGCCACCCTGTAGTAGTATTTCTGCTGTAGGGAAGAGGGGAAGCTGTTAAAGCAATTCACAAAGAGGGAGGTCCTTTGCTGAGAGAACCCAGAAATTAAGCCATAGAGAGACATTCTGGATCTTTACGTTGGGCACCTTGGCCCCCAAGAGTTTAAATGAGGAATTAGAGGTTACTACTGTTCTCTAATTTGAACCCCAATGAAACAACAGTTGTGTATATAATTTACTATACAGTAGTACTACATTGTACCATACGTATCCCTGATGATACAGGTGTCACTTAGTATTTACATAGCTTGAAGAGATAAATTGTTTTCCTTCACTCTTTGGAGAAAACTTGTGAATATTACAGTAAATTAGCCTCCTAAACCATTTCACTTTTTACCCTTCATACGCTATGAAATTATTTATTTTTATAAATATAATTTATGTTTCCTTCTTTTTTTAAATTAATCTTTATATAGCCATTTTGGGACTATAGAATAATGTTACATGCCCCTAACGGATGAAGGTATCATCCAGTAAGTTGTTTTTTTGATATGCTGTATGGGTGCTAGAAAACATGCAGTGGTTTAGCCTTTTGATACTTTTTAATTCTCAATTATGTAAATATTCTTTATATGAATTTTTATAGAGTCAGTTTTTATCTACTCACACAAATAGGCTAATGGTTATTATGAAATTATGTATGTTACCCCCAATTGGACAAATAATATGACATTCATGGTTGTCTCTTATTTATTTTTGAATTGCCATTTTTATTTATGTTAGTATTTATATACTGTATGTACTGTATTGTTGCCAGTGTATAGACATGGATATTCAACAATGAAGGGGATACATTGTTTAATAATGCGGTTTTTACCTCCAGCCCCTCCCCAAATAATTTTTTTAACCAAACATTAAAATTAAGAGCCAATTTGTTATGGATTTATTTAAATGAAAAGATCCATTCCCATTTTGACAGACAGACATTACTAGTAGTGCAGTTCTATGAGAAGTACCTTATCTTTAGTCCCCAATTAGAGTGTCAACATCAAACTTATTCTGACAGGTGATGTGGAGCTTGTCTGAGCATTGTCTTACTGCTTTATCTTTTAGCCAACAAAACACAATCACGATCTAATAGTTCTAGCCGATCTGATCCTTTTTAAATCCCTCTGTTATGCATAGGGGTTGGTTTGAGAAAGAAGGGGTTGTCCTTTGAAACATTACCACCCCCTATGCTATGCAAAAGATGGTGGCTGAAGACACTGTCCATTGGCGCTCCTTTTTTGACACCTGTCAGAGCTAGATCCTTGTATGCCGGCTACAAGATCAGGAGCTGCCACTACCCCAGCCTGGCTTGGTTATGTGTTTCACCTGGTGCACCCTGCTTTCCATGCTAATCTATCAGAATTTAACTGTAAGTGTGCTATTAATTTTTGTTAATAAATCAGTTGCTTTTATTTTTACTTGGATCCCATGCTGCTGTCTTTCTGTTGTTCAAGCTGCACTGGATTTTTGGGCATTATTAGAGATACATCTCTTTATGTCTGGGGAAAAAGAAATTTAATCTCCAAACATGGAAAGGTTTCTTCACAGTGAGAGCTGTGAAAATGTGGAATAGACTCCCTTATGAGTTGGTTCTGGCCAGCTCAGTGGACTGCTTCAAAAAAGTCCTGGATTGTTTCTTAGATACACAGAATATAACTGTGTAGCAATACCCCCGTAGGGGCTGCTTAAGTTGTTCACTCCGCCACTCTGCCTCTCAACCCTAAGAACTGTCTCAGCCCCAACTGACACACCTGGCAATAGTGTAAGTGCAAGGACCAATGAAAAGCACACACTTTATAATAAAACTCAGAGATCAGATTTACTGTAAGACCTCTATGGGAAATAATAAACATTAACAACAGATATATGTTAGGTGAATCAAGAGAACAGCAAATACTGTGACCGAAAGCAATATAACTCACTTTTACAATCAGGTTGCTTTCAGGGGATTCCAACCATGAATAACCCCAAGAGC
The DNA here is from genome assembly GCF_062004578.1 of Staurois parvus. Lineage (NCBI taxonomy): Eukaryota > Metazoa > Chordata > Amphibia > Anura > Ranidae > Staurois > Staurois parvus. The sequence continues at coordinate 1,821,311 of NW_028317937.1, forward strand.
AGAGGCAAACACTTAAATGGCAACCTCAAAGTGGATTTAACTCCTCTACATAAATTCGGCTCTATGATGTCCAAGCAGGAGGAGAGCAGAAGAGTGACTCTCTGTTGTGTCAGACTTCTCCCTTCTAACCCCCGGCACCACAAGCCCAATAGGAAAACACTGTACCCAACTGATGCTTAATAGCTACTTTCCAAGGTAAAGCTATTCCCTCACACACCATACAATATAGAGGCCTGACTACGCATGCGCGTGCACGTATGGCACCAGTAACTTCAGTCTCTTGGTAACAGGATGAATCTTGGGATCTTCAGCTAACCACTTTTGTTGGTGCACTTAAACTCCTTAAACACTTAAAGTATAATTGTAATCCTGTAGCAGTATTTGTGTAGCAAAGCGAATACTGTGTCTGTTCAGCAGGGCCATCTACACAACCCAGTGCCTGGTGAGTATGGGCAAAGTATGATGTCTCTGTATGTGTGCAGTGTTCATCTGACAGTGGGAGAAATCCCTCTCACCAGATCCTGTGACTAAGGCCCAAACAATCGTCCTGGAAATGACTGGCTCCTCTGGTCACCTCACCATGAGCACTTCACACTGTCAGGGTGGGCACTGTACTGTAGGCCGCTTCTCTCAGTTTGGATGTTCCCTTGACTGATGCAGATCACCAAGCATGCAGTGCACTGCCCATAAGCACTTCTTTGCCAGGTCCAGACTCTCTCCTGCCACATGCAATCCCCTCTCCTCAGGAGAAACCCCAACATGGATCCCTTCACTCTGCTCTCCCCAAGCATGATGGCTTTCATAGTTCTTTTTTAATTCTATCTCCATATCAGCCTATAAGGCCATTTCTGTTCAAGACTCCATCGTCCACAATCATTTGCAGTGGCACTTCCTGTTTGAGAAAGTCCCTGTCATTGGCTCCTTTAATGGCTCTTATGATTGGCTCTCTCTCTATTACAGTCTGAGAGGAGAAGGGGGGGGCTGAAATCCCTCACTGTGTGATCTGTGTGAGTACAAGTGTCAGATTACACAGGAGAGGCCAGTCATCAGATCACAGCCGTCACAGATAGGATTGATCTTTCCTGCTACAACTGGATACTAACATTTATAGGTAACGTTGATCCAGGGAATATCCGATTGCCTCTTGGGGGATCAGGAAGGAATTTTTTTCCCAGCAGGAGTAAATTGGATCATGCTTTGCTGGGGTTTTTTTTTTTGCCTTCATCTGGATCAACTGTGGGTATAGTATTATAACTTTTTTTTTCTATGGTTGAACTGGATGGACTTTTGTCTTTTTTCAGCCAGACTAACTATGTAACTATGTAACATCGATCCTTCCAGTAACACACTTCCTTTCCAAAGGTAAAAAAGACACCCACTGTACTGCATATATGGTCAAACAGAGTTGCCACCCTATTTCTAAAGGCAGCTCCCCCAGGGAAGGTCCTCCCACATATTAATTTTATGTACAGCAGAACATGTAATACAAAGATTAAAATCACCTGGTTTGTGTGTTTCATCCAACCCAGCCCTAATAATAGCCACATTACAAGCTAAATGAATGTGCTTTTAGGGCTATTTTGATTTATATTTGGATGCATTTTTATGCATTCTTTTGACCATACTTCTCTACTGGGTCTTAGGAATGCACTTAGTTCTGCACTGCTTTGACCCAGATTCAGCCAACAGCAGGCTAAAGCTTGTAAAGGTAAAAGATAAAAACACATTTAACTTTATGAGAGCAATTTTTCAAAGATGAGAACTGCTCTCCAAGACAGACTGGGAGGCAATATTGGCATCGATGAACACAGGACAGGAATTCTTCAAAATCACTGTATGCGAACACATTGCAAAATACAGTATATTACCATGGGCAACACTTTTCAAAGGCTAAAATAAAACAAGTGGCTCACAACCAAAGTTAAAAAAGCTATAAATAATTAGAAGAAAGCTTTTAAAAAATATAAAAATAATTTATATCATCATTTAAATGTATAAGGAATGTAACAGAATATGTAAAAAGGAAATCAAGGTGCAAATATGCAAAAGGAATGACAGTTTTTGGGCACCAAATTCACAAAAAGGATATAGAACTAGAGAAAGTGCAAAGAAGGGCAACCAAACCGATAAGAGGCATGGAGGAGCTCAGCTATGAGGAAAAATTAGCTTAACTGAATTTATTGAGAAGAGGAGATTAAGAGGGGGGGGTATGACCACATGTATAAATACATAAGTGGTCCATATAGTGAACTTGGTGTAGAGTTATTCACCCTGAGGTCATCACAGAGGTCAAGGGGGCATTCTTTACGTTTGGAGGAGAAATGTTTAATTTCCTTCCTCTGGATCAACTGTGGGTAGGGGATAGTGTATATGGAGGTTTTCTATTTTTGTGTGTGTGTGTGTGATTAACTATGTAACTATGTAAGTTTCACTGATTTTTGTTCCATAACATTAGGTGGTGGTATTTTTACCATACTTGGGAGCAACTTAATTTATGAGAGTGAACAGTGATGTTATCATGTCAATGGTATATTTAAAAGGAGCAAATAAAACAACATTTTTGCAGAAACAGGCAGGCTAGACTGTTCAAGAATGTTTTATTTCTGTTACAGCAAGCCTGTTCACCTCTTTAAATGTTATCACCATATCCATAGTTGTCATTCCCAGGCCATGATCACTGTTAATGATTGCCTGTAGCTCCAACAGTTTGCAAAATGGTAAGTGCATCCTTTATTGGATACGTCATGTAAAGTGGTTCTCCAGATTTTCCTAATATGTATTTTTATCTCACTTGCTTCTAAAGATACACTATATTGTCAAAAGTATTGGGACGCCTGTCTTTACACGCACATAAACTTTAATGGCATCCCAGTCTTAGTCTATAGGGTTCAATAATGAGTTGGCCCACCCTTTGCAGCTATAACAACTTCAACTCTTCTGGGAAGGCTGTCCACAAGGTTTAGGAGTGTGTCTATGGGAATGTTTGACCATTCTTCCAGAAGCACATTTGTGAGATCAGGCACTGATGTCAGACAAGAAGACATGGCTTGCAGTCTCTGCTCTAATTCATCCCAAAGGTGTTCTGTCGTGTTCAGGTCAGGACTCTGTGGAGGCCAGTAAAATTCCTCCACCCCAAACTTGCTCATCCATGTCTTTTTGTTGGAACAGGAAGGGGCCATTCCAAACTGTTCCCACGAAGTTGGGAGCATGAAATTGTCCAAAATGTCTTGGTATGCTGGCACCTTAAGAATTTCCTTCAATGGAACTAAGGGGCCAAGCCCAACCCCTGAAAAACAACCCCACACCATAATCAAGCAAGTAAGGTTTCCTGTCCATTTGCAGCTACTGATGCTACAGCTTACAAAGCCATCCTCAACACTGCCCCTAGCTACATCACCAACCTTATCCACAGATACCGCCCAAATCACCCACTCCGCTCCTCCCATGATATCCTCCTCTCTAGCTCCCTCATCACCTCCTCCCACGCTCGCCTCCAGGACTTCTCCAGAGCCTCTCCCGTCCTCTGTAACTCCCAATCACAGCATTTCCGGTCAGCCCCCACCCTGTCTGCCTTTAGGCAATCTTTGAAAACTCACTTCTTCAGGGAATCCTAACCCACCTCCACCTAAGAACTGTACTTGAATCACCTCCGTCAGATCATCCCCTGCAGCTAGCTCCTTTTGTATCACCTCCCCCTTCCTTTAGATTGTAAGCTCCACGAACAGGGCCCTCCTATTCCTCCTGTACTGAAATGTGTTGTAATTGTACTGTCTCCCTTATATTGTAAAGTGCTGCGCAAACTGTTGGCGCTATATAAATCCCGTATAATAATAATAATAATACCTTAGGTATTCACACCTATGACATGCTATTCTGCACATCACACCTCATTATGCAACTGATTTTGGGGTGTTGTTAACTTAACATACACACCCGCAGTGGTTCACATGAATGGGGTGTGATTGTGATGTGGTGCGGAATTCGCATAGAAAATGCTGCGAATTCCACACAGCATCAGTGTGAACCCAGGCAGAAGATTAGGAAAAGCATAGATTTCTTTCATGCCCAGTAGATAATGCAAAAATTGTGGCAAAATAAATATAAAGTATGTTTATCTGAAAATATCAAACAAGGATGAAATATGTGTTTGAAGTAGCAATCATTTCTCTTTTGTTTACCCAAGAAAAAAAGTGAAAAATTATAATTCACAGTTCACTGACGATACTCATTGAATGAAACCAGACTGCAAAGGTAAATGGGGGGCTTTAGGGGATTCCCAATAAAGTAGAAATATTAGGTTCACTTTTCTCTTTGTTACGCAGTATTTAAATAACATGTGACTTTTCATTCTTAAAGCAGAGTTCCAGTCATTTTTAGGAATTACCCACATTGTAATGTACACCGCTAGTGAATCAAGATATGGATACTGAAAGTTAGAAATTTCCCGCAGAAAGTTTCTTATTTAGTAATGTTCCCCACGACTTCAGGTTGGGGTCGCCTAGGCGATTGCATCATCAACCTTGCCCGTTGAATCCTGGGATATCTACGTTATCGATCCCAGGAGTCTTTGTGTATTTAATGCGGGTACACAAAGCGCGCCTCGCAGTGTCATTACTGCTCATGTGCGAGATTCCAGGGTGCATGCTGGGTAGCCAGCTGCACGAAATCCAGGAAATGAAGCCAGGCAGGCTTCAGCTGCCCAAATCCTGCATGGCCGCAGCCACAATTGAGGGGGACAAAAGAAAGATAAGCAGTTTGTAAGTAGTTACAATGTGTACCTGGGCAACATTATCCATTCTGCTTATGAGGAATTACAATGATCCTTCCAATGTTATTAATGCAATGTTGGGTAGGAGACTGGAACTCCACTTTAAGTATCTTGAAAAGGCTTATTTTTTGAGTTCATTGATTAAATGACTGAAACAGCTTTATAATATGTTGTAAAAGTATGTTTTAAAATAAACACATAGAATTCTGATATATTTAATAGCATCTCTGAGGTCAAGAAGTCTATGAGAGATTAGAATATCATTAGGAGCTAGTATTAAAAGCTCCGCAGCTTCAGGAGTATGTTTTATTTAATGTAATTCTGGTCATGTTCTTGTATGTGCATTTACAAAAATTGGCAACCTTTTAAATAGTAATCTGTGAAATGTATCCAATTATGGTTTTGTATGAGTTGAACAAATTTGATGACACATCAAATAGATATAGATGTGCTGATGTGCTTGGAAAAGAAGCTGGCAAATGGATACACATTGTCTATTTTCTTCCTTAGTACTTATGGATTCCCTAATGCATACTGTGCCCTGTTATTAAATCTAATATACGTGGTTCCAATTAAAACAATCCTTCCAAATCTATTCACTTTGATCTTACCTTAGCGGCTCTGCAATGACCTGTTAGCCCCAGTTCACATTTGCACCATGTAATAGATACCTGTATATTATTATAGGTATCCCATTTAACCTCTTCCTGACTGCGTTATAGCCAAAGGAGAATTACAGCATGGTAATGTAGTTCTGGGAGGACTTCTATAGATGTCCTCCCAGAACCACACCTGTCCTTCGGACACATCTGATCACAGATAGAGGTAAAGGGCCAATCACAGCGACCAAGGGCAAGGAGTGATGGTAGCATCTTCTTTTTCAATATAGATCAGTACATTTGTGAATTCATGATACCATCCATGAAATGCAGCTCCCTGACACCAGCAGCACTCATGCAGCCACACAGAAAGACACTGCCACCATCATGTTTCACCATAGGCAACATGCCTTTTTCTTTGTATAGTGTTGCAAAGGTGAGGAGTATAGTTTTGAAGCCACCAGTTCCAAAAACATTTATCTTGGTCTCATCACTCTAGAGTACAGAGTCCCAGTAGCTTTTTTCAGCATGGGCTCTGGCAAATTCTAGGCAGGCTTGTTTGTGCATGGGCTTTAGGAGAGGCTTCCTTTGTGGGCAAAACCCATGCATGCCATAGTTACACAGTTACATAGTTAGTCCAGCTGAAAAAAGACAAAGTCCATCCAGTTTAACCATAGAAAAAATAAAGTATGCCGTATTGTGTCACGGGAAACAATCACCACAGTTTGGCTTTCTACTTCTTTAGCTAACTGCAGAGCTCTAAACAGCAAGCACATATGGGAAAAATAAAAACACTCAATTTCAAGAGAGCTAATTTTCCAAGGCTGAGAGCTGCTCTCCAAGTGTCAGGAATGGACTTGCCAATAGTGGTGGGACTCACCTGCCTTGTGGGCTGCAGTACCAGGGCTGGCCAGCGGGTGCTCTCAACAACCAGAGGTTCACTTCGGCAATTAGCCATCACCTGGGGCTGATTGCAGGTGTATTTAAGGGATGGCCAGACCTGCAGTCTGTGCCTTGGTGCGTGTTTTTCCATGGGCCCCTGTACCTTGTAACCTGCATTCCTGTTCCTGTTTCTGCCTGACTTGTTGCCGACCCTGCCTGATCCTGACCTCTGCTGACTTCTCCTGTTTTATCCCTGGCTTGTGACCCTGACCATTCTCTCCGCCTGCTCCTCCTGTACCTACCTGCCCAATAGTTACCGACCCGGCCTGCCTGACTACGTTGTGCTCTATATGTGTATGTACCTGTGTATCTATACCAGTTTAGGTTTGGGTTTGTTTCACCTTGTTGTATGTATTTGTGTTAGCTTGGGGTTTGGTGCACTGCGTTTATGTTTGTATTGTTAGTCTTAATAAATTGTCTTGTTTATACCATATCTGGAGCCTGCGTTTCCCTGTGTCAGTACACACATCTCTGGTCACACCCGCATCCCTGACATTACACCAAGGCCAATCCTGACCAGAAGTGGCTGCACAGGGAAGCCATCTTGGCTTATTGTTGCTGGGAAGGATGGATCTTGATGAGGTGGTGTATTTACCTCTGGTAGTGTTTGATGACAAAGACTATGCTTATCAGACTCTGAAGGAGTATACCCGGGATCAACTGCTAGAGTGTATAAGGATCTCTCATTGTCTAGTTGATCAGGGCACAGAGTTTTCTGAGGTGCAGCCATTGATCCAGGTTTGTGCTGAGTCGGCTCGGTCCTGTACCCCTGAAAGCAGGAATTACTTTTTTCCCCCATTTAGTGTGGATCAAGTGGAATCACTGGTATGGTTGTTGGAGGATGATCCAGATTGTTTCCATGAGCACTATGCAGCATGTGCTTATGGATTGCATAAACGCAGTGCAGTCTTTGATCAGACAGGCTATGTGTAAGCTGAGTTTTGTTAAACCAGTACTGCAGACATGGACAGATTTGTTACACCCAGCCTCAGTCGGCTTGCAACATCATTCCTCTGCTCAAGGCACTCTTCCTGCATCCCCGACAGCACCCCCAGTGATGGCCCAGTATACTCTACTAACTACCACATACCAGTCCCCTGCTCCCACTCGCTGCACCTATCCTTTCTTCAACCCTGTAAAGAAGTCCTCTGTAGCAACTGCTCCCTCCTCTGTTCCATCCTCCAGCTCTTCTCTGTCTTCAGCTGCTCCATCCGTTTACAAACCTGCGCTTACTTACAGTGCTCCGGTAACTAAAACCAGGAAAAGGCAAAAATTCTTTCCAACCAATACCATCCTGCCAGTATCCAAACCGGTCAGCCTGCCATCTGAGAACCTGCCTTCCGTGGTGCAGCCTGGTGCCTCGGCGCCCACAATTCAGCCTGATGTCCTTACCCAGCCTGATGTCCTTACCCAGCATGATGTCTCTACCCAGCCTGATGAACTGATCCAGCCTGATGATCCTATTATGCCAGATGACTCAGTGCCCGCAGTCTTGCCAGACGACTTGGTGCCCGCAGTCTTGCCAGACGACTCGATGCCCGCTGTTCCGCCAGTTGACTCGGAGCCCGCAGTCTTGCCAGACGACTCGGTGCCCGCAGTCTTGCCAGACGACTCGGTGCCCGCAGTCTTGCCAGAGGACTCGATGCCCGCTGTTCCACCAGTTGACTCGGTGCCTGTGGTCTTGCCAGATGACTCGGTGCCCGCGGTCTTGCCAGACGACTCGATGCCCGCTGTTCCTCCAGTTGACTCGGTGCCCGCAGTCTTGCCAGACGACTCGGTGCCCGCAGTCTTGCCAGACGACTCGGTGCCCGCAGTCTTGCCAGACGACTCGGTGCCCGCTGTTCCGCCAGTTGACTCAGAGCCCACTGTCGGGCTGGTTGACTCAGAGCCCGCTGTTGTGCCTGGTGACTCGGGGCCCGCGGTCTTGCCAGATGACTCGGAGCCCGCGGTCTTGCCAGATGACTTGATGCCCGCAGTCTTGCCAGACGATCCAATGCCTGATGACCCAGTGCCCACTGTCATGCCTGGTGACCCGATGCCCGCTGTCGTGCCTGATGACTCGATGCCCGCTGTCGAGCCAGACGATCCAATGCCTGATGACCCAGTGCCCGCTGTCATACCTGGTGACCCGATGCCCGCTGTTGTGCCAGTTGACTCAGAGCCAGCTGTCACGCCTGGTGACTCAGTGCCCACTGCCTTGCCAGATGACTCGGTGCCCGCTGTTGAGCCAGATGACCTGATGCCTGGTGACCCGATGCCCGCTGTTGAGCCAGATGACCTGGTGCCCGCGGTCGAGCAAGACTATCCAATGTCTGATGACCCGGTGCCCGCTGTTGTACCTGGTGACCCGATGCCCGCTGTCGAGCCAGATGGCCCGGTGCCTGCCGCTCCGCCTGGGGGCCCGGTGCCTGCTGCTCCGCCTGGGAGCCCGGTGCCGGCTGCTCCGCCTGGTGGCCCGGTGCCCGCCGCCCTGCCTGGGGGCTTGTTGCCGCTGCTCCGCCTAGTGGCCCGGTGCCCGCCGCCCTGCCTGGGGGCCTGGTGCTTGCTGCTCCACCTGGTGGCCCGGTGCCTGCTGCCCTGCCTGGTGGCCCGGTGCCTGCTGCCCTGCCTGGGGGCCCGGTGCCCGCTGCTCCGCCTGGGGGCCCGGTGCCCGCCGCTCTGCCTGGGGGCCCGGTGCCTGCCGCTCCGCCTGGGGGCCCGGTGCCTGCCACCGTGCCTGGTTGCCTGATGCCCGCTGCTCCGCCTGGGGGCCCGGTGCCTGCTTCTCCGCCTGGTGGCCCGGTGCCCACCACCCTGCCTGGGGGCTCGGTGCCCGCTGCTCCGCCTGGTGGCCCGGTGCCCGCCGCCCTGCCTGGGGGAAAGGTGCCTGCTGCTCCGCCTGGGGGCCCGGTGCCTGCTGCTCCGCCTGGGGGCCCGGTGCCTGCTGCTCCGCCTGGTGGCCCGGTGCCTGCTGCTCTGCCTGGTGGCCCGGTGCCTGCTGCTCTGCCTGGTGGCTCGGTGCCTGCTGCTCCGCCTGGTGGCCCGGTGCCCACTGCTCCGCCTGGTGGCCCGGTGCCCGCTGCTCTGCCTGGTGATCCGGCGTCCAGCCCGAAGTGCCTCCGTCCGGCGTCCAGCCCGAAGTGCCTCCGTCCGGCGTCCAGCCCGAAGTGCCTCCGTCCGGTGTCCAGCCCGAAGTGCCTCCGTCCGGTGTCCAGCCCGAAGTGCCTCCGTCCGGTGTCCAGCCCGAAGTGCCTCCGTCCGGTGTCCAGCCCGAAGTGCCTCCGTCCGGTGCCCAGCTCGAAGTGCCTCCGTCCGGTGCCCGGCCCGATGTGCCAGTCTTTGATATCCCGCCAGTCACCGGACCTGGGCGGTGGAACATTTTGCCCAGCTAGGACTGTTTGGAGCATCCTGAGGCCGCTCCTTGAGGGGGGGGGGTACTGTCAGGAATGGACTTGCCAATAGTGGTGGGACTCACCTGCCTTGTGGGCTGCAGTACCAGGACTGGCCAGCGGGTGCTCTCAACAACCAGAAGTTCACTTTGGCAATTAGCCATCACCTGGGGCTGATTGCAGGTGTATTTAAGGGATGGCCAGACCTGCAGTCTGTGCCTTGGTGCGTGTTTTTCCATGGGCCCCTGTACCTTGTAACCTGCATTCCTGTTCCTGTTCCTGTTTCTGCCTGACTTGTTGCCGACCCTGCCTGATCCTGACCTCTGCTGACTTCTCCTGTTTTATCCCTGGCTTGTGACCCTGACCATTTTCTCCGCCTGCTCCTCCTGTACCTACCTGCCTGATAGTCATTGACCCGGCCTGCCTGACTACGTTGTGCTCTATATGTGTATGTACCTGTGTATCTATACCAGTTTAGGTTTGGGTTTGTTTCATCTTGTTGCATGTATTTGTGTTAGCTTGGGGTTTGGTGCACTGCGTTTATGTTTGTATTGTTAGTCTTAATAAATTGTCTTGTTTATACCATATCTGGAGCCTGCGTTTCCCTGTGTCAGTACACACATCTCTGGTCACACCCACATCCATGACACCAAGACTTAGACTGGGAGGGAATATTGGCATTGATGAACACAACACAGAGTGGGAGTTCTTCAAAAAGACTGTATGTGAACACACTGCAAAATATATTCCCATGGGCAACAAGTTTAAAAGGCTAAAAATCAAACCTGTGTGGCTTACGGCCAAAGTTAAAAAGGCTATAGATAAGAAAATAGCTTTTATTCAATATAAAAATGAAGGAACACTATCATCGTTTAAACATTACAAAGAATATAACAGAATATGCAAGAAGGAAATAAAGACTACAAAAATTGAAAACGAACGACAGATTGCAAAACATAGCAGGACCAACCCCCAAAAATTCTTCAAATGTATTAATAGTAAAAAGGTTCAGTCTGAGCATGTAGGCCCTTTACAAAATAATCTAGAGTGGGTGACTGGGGACAAAGAGAAGGCAAATTTATTTAATACCTTCTTCAGCTCTGTATATACAAAGGAGCATAGGTGAGCTCTTGTCCATAATGGGCATGGTACTGACACAGCTCCAGATGATCCACATTGGCTCACAATTGATATGATCCAAAAATATTTTGACAGAATAAAGGTTATTAAAGCACCTGAACCGGATGGCAGACCTGTTAGTTTAACTTCTATAGTTGGGACGATACTGAAGAGTTTAATAAAAGACCACATAGATGAGTTCTTGCTGGAAAAAAATATTTTAAGCAACAGGCAGCATGGATTCATGAAAGACAGAAGTTGTCAAACAAATCTGATTTCTTTTTTTGAGGAGGTGAGCAAAACTTTGGACAGAGGGGTGGCGGTGGACGTGGTATACTTGGATTTTGCGAAAGCGTTTGACACAGTTCCCCACACATGGCTAATTTGTAAGGTAAAATCTACAGGCTTGGAAAAATCGGTATGTAAATGGATAGAAAACTGGCTAAAAGATTATATTCAGAGAGTAGTGTTTAATGATTCATACTCTGAATGGTCTGGGGTCATGAGTGGTGCACCCCAGGGTTCAGTGTTGGGACCCTTACTTTTTAATATATTTATAAACTATATAGGGTCTGAGATTAAAAATCCTATTTCAGTCTTTGCAGATGACACCAAGCTGTGCAGTGGAATAACGTCCTTACAGGAAGTCTTCAATTTACAAGCTGACCTCAATGCACTTTTTAATTGGGCAACTATGTGGCAAATGAGGTTTAATGTTGATAAATGTAAGGTTATGCACTTGGGGGTTAAGAATATGCATACATCATACATACAAGGGGGGGTACAACTGGGGGAATCAATGGTGGAGAAGGATCTGGAGGTTCTGGTAGATCATGTAACAGTGAACTTGCATGGTGATATTCGTCAACCCTTCTCATCAGAAGAAGCACATGTAGAGGTGTTAACTTCTGTGGACGGCTTAAAAGTCAATGTGAGATGGTTGCAGTTAAATCTTTGTATCACTTTTGCTACACTATTTTGACTGATAAGTAAAGTTTTGCTGATCTTCTTGTAGCCTTCACCTTTCTTGTGCAAGAATATTATTTTCTTTCTCAGACCTTGGAACATTTCTCTTCCATGTGGTGCCATTGTTACCAGCATGAAGTGGGAAGGGGTTTTCTTTGTTAAGTAACAAAGACATGCTGGTAGGTTAATTGGATCCTGTCTAAATTGGCCCTAGTATGGATATGTATGAATGTAAGTGTCAGGGCTCCAGGTATGACCAGAGGTGTGTGGACCGACACAGGGAAACACAGACTTCAGGCATAGCGTGTAACACAATATAATTTATTAAAGACAACATAAACGCAGTGTAAACAGTCAAACTCAACACTTACATACATATGTACAACCAGGTGCAATAAACCTTAAACGAATAGGTACCAGTGCAGTCAGGGCTAGAGAGGTGGAGCGGTCAGGCAGGCCGAGCCCACAGCACGGATTTCCTCAGGGCGCGGGGTCTAAGTCCCAGCCTGCTATTCACCAGGGCCCCTGATGGTGGGGATGGACTTGGTGCAGACTGGGACCAGGTCGCGACCCCTGAGTGCGTCCGGCTGTGGTAGCGAGTACTGGCAGGGAAGTGCAGGAACGGGGTCTGATGGGAAGAGGCAGGCAGACTTACTAGAGGTGATCCGTGCGGGATGGATGGATCATCGGGTGAAGTAAGCGTAGTCAGACAGGCCGTGTCGGTATCGTGCGGGCAGCATGGTACAGGAAGAGCAAGCAGAGGATGGTCGGGGGTCACAAGTCAGGTTCAGCAGGTAGCGGGCATCGCGGTACTGAGGATCAGGCAGAAGGATGGTCAGGCAAGCCAGGGGTTCAACAGGAGACGGTCAGCAGAGGTCAGGATCAAGCAGGGTCAGCAACGAGGCAGGAACACAGTATACCAGGTACAGGGGCTCATGGGAATCATACACCAAGGCCCAGATCACAGGCCTGGTCATTCCTTAAATACACCTCCTGCAATCAGCCCAGGTGTTGGCTGACTACAGGAGTGAGCTTCTGGCTGCTGAGAGCACCCGCTGGTCAGCCCTGGTACTTCAGCCCACACAGCAGGTGAGTCCCACCACCAGTGCTGAGTCCATTCCTGACAGTAAGTTAGGGACCTTAGATTGTTCGTCCCTTGAGGGTTAGGGACTGATGTGAATGTACAATATGTGTGTATATAAACACATATGTAAAAATTAACAGTGCTATATAAGTACCTGTAATTTAAAAAATAATAATAATAATAATAAAGTAATGCCCTTTTATAATCAACTGTCTGCTGAACACCTGTTTAATGATTAAAAAAATCTCACCTGTAGTTGAATTCTTGTTTGTTGTCTAAAATTTTGCTTTTCCTCTAAGACTTTCATTGGGCTGTATTCATTTTTGCAACATAGTCTTGAATAAACTTGTTAGGAAAAATACTTTTTTGTGTGTTCAAATGAACAAATCTTGTTTTCAGTCAATGCCCCGCATTTGTGGGAGTATTTTGTAGTATAGTATTCCATAGAAAAAGTTGACTCGGATAGGGAAGGAAACATTTTCTGACAAATGTATTGGGGTGTACTCATTTATGCTGAGCACTGTGTGTGTATATATATATACATGTTACAAATGGATCGTCCCCCTCTCCTCCCCACTCCCTGTTGTGACAACTAGTGGGGGATCTTCTCCTCCCCACTAGATTTCACAATTTTATAAAGTGTGGCTGTGCGGGTCTCTGCTGGCCGGGCCATGTCATCCACTCACAGTATTCTGTGAATGAGAACACTACAAGTTCCAACAGCCTTTGCGGCTGTCATTCTCAATAAACTACCACAGCGCTGTGGAGCGCCATGGCAGTTCCTTTGAGTCTTCCTGTCAGTAAGTATCTGCCTGCCCATATGGGATGTATGGGCACACAGATACACTGACAGGTCTACAGGATCTGCTGATTGCTGTTGCAATACTTTTGAGAAACAAAAAGTGATGAATGAACATTTTTTTACCTGCAAAAAAAATTACATTTATTATTTTTTGTTAAAAATGCATCCTTTAATTGGGTTTTTAGTGAGCATGTCTAACTAAAACATGGCCTCTTTGCTTTGAAATTCAATTTACATCAGCTATATCATGTTTGGTGTGTGTGTGTGTATGTGTGCGTATATGTATATGTATATATATATATATATATATATAGAGAGAGAGAGAGAGAGAGAGAGAGAGAGAGATATGTTCAGCATAAATGAGTACACCCCTTTTGAAAAGTAAGATTTTAATCAATATGTCAATGAACACAAGAACAACAATTTTGAGAAAACTAAGTTTTATAGAACATTTGTTTAGCTCATTACCTGAAAGTAATTCTAATAATATAACTTAGATTACAAAATTTTCAGTTTTACTCAAATAGGTTGATGCAAAAATGAATATACCCCACGACAAAAACTACTACATCTATTATTTTGTATGACTTCCATGATTTGTAAGGACAGCATAAAGTCTTCTAGGTATGGAATTAACAAGTTGGCGACATTGCAACATTGATCTTTTTTCCTTTCTCCCAGATTGACCTCTTTTATAGCCTGGATACTGGATGGAGAGTGATGCTTAACTTGTCTGTTCAGAATTCCCCATAGGTGTTCGAATGGGTTCAGATTAGGAGAAATACTTAGGAGACCACTGAATCACTTTCACCCTGTTCTTCTTCAGAAATATATACAGTATATATATACATATGCACACTATATTGCCAAAAGTATTGGGACGCCTGCCTTTACACGCACGTAAACTTTAATGGTATCCCAGTCTTAGTCGATAGGGTTGAAATATTGAACTGGCCCACCCCTTGCAGCTATAGCAGCTTCAACTCTTCTGGGAAGGCTGTGCACAAGGTTTAGGAGTGTGTCTATGGGAATGTTTGAACATTCTTCCAGAAGCACATTTGTGAGGTCAGGCACTGATGTCAGACGAGAGGGCCTGGCTTGCAGTCTCCACTCTAATTCATCCCAAAGGTGTTCTATCAGCTTGAGGTCAGGACTCTGTACAGGCCAGTCAAGTTCCTCCACCCCAAACTTACTCATCCATGTTTTTATGGACCTTGCTTTGTGCACTGGTGCACAGTCATGTTGGAACAGGAAGGGGCCATCCCCAAACTGTTCCCACAAAGTTGGGAACATTAAATTGTCCAAACATGTCTTGTTATGCTGACGCTTTATGATTTCCATTAACTGGAACTAAGGGGCCAAGTCCAACTCCTGAAAAACAACCCCACACCATAATCTCCTCTCCACCAAACTTTACACTTGTTTTCAAAAAAGAAAAATGGATTTAGCTCAATACCTCTACCCAAATCACTTTTTCAACCATTGTACAGAAGTAAGAAAAACATCGACAGATATCATTAAAATACAAAATACTTCATTTATTAATTAATATTACAAATAAACACACTCAGAAAAAAACTAACCCCACTAAAAACCCTTAAACAATCATGTTCAGGGACCTATAGGATTCATATATCGTATTTGAAAGTAAAAAAAGTTTATCGTAATTTCCCAGTGAGTGCTCTCAGAAAAACAGGGACATTGATAGATAGAAATAGATAGAAGTTAGAAAGGTGGCCACAAAGAATATATATTTTCTAGCATGCTGGATAGTTGTTCCAAATCCACCATAAACATCTGGTTATCAAAGATATGCATGTAGACTTTTGTGCACAGATTTTCCTCAACAGGTACACTCCAGTTGAATAACAGGCCTGATTAAATATGTCCTGTTTAGGGGCTGTTCAACTGTATTTGCATCCTAGATCCCATACATAAACAAAATTGAATAAGGTGGTTGTAATCAAGCAAGTAGATCCAAAAATAACACAATGTGATGGTAGTAACAGACTCATAGAGACATGTGTTGCCTAAGGTTTACTCCCTATGATTGTTGGCTTCCCTCACACTAGCAATTCGTGTCATTCATTCAAAAGGTACTGTATCCATATTGACTCTTTAGCTTGATATATATATATATATATATAAATATATATATATACTGTTTAGCTAAATTGTGAAACAGGGGCATATAAAATAGCAAAGTTGGCTTTCTAATACTTGTAACCATATCCATCCAAAGAGAACATAATGTCCCATAATGTCATGACAGGGATACTCTTAGATTGTAAGCTATAAGGAGCAGGGCCTTCCTATCCCTCTTGTATTGAACTGTATTGTTGCTTGTTATATTGTAAAGCGCTGAGCAAACTGTTGGCGCTATATAAATCCTGTATAATAATAATAAGTTATCAGTCTTTTAAGAAATCCATAATGGGTCCCGTCATGACTTGCACAGCCTGATCGGTTTCGCCAGACCCACCCGGCTGCATCAAAGGTTTAGAGGTGGTATGCTTCCTCCCCTACTTAATGAGATATATAACAAATAAACTTGTGACCTAGAAGGATCAAGTATAATTTTAACTTTTTGTGCTAAACATTACACTTGGCACAATGCAGACAGGCAAGTACCTTTCTCCTGATAACCACCAAACCCAGACACGTCTATCGGATTGCCAGACAGAGAAGCGTGATTCATCACTCCAGAGAGCACGTCTCCACTGCTCTAGAGTTCAGTGGCGGCGTACTTTACTCCACTGCATCTGACACTTTGTATTGCACTTGGTGATGTAAGGCTTGGATACAGCTGCTCGACCATGAACTTTCATTTCATGAAGCTCTCTACGCACTGTTGTTGTGCTAATCTGAAGGCCACATGAAATTTTGAGGTCTTTACGTATTGACCCTGCAGACAGTTGGCAACTTCTGTGCACTTATGAGAGTGTAGATTAGCATTCTGAATTACATTTTTCACCAAGAGGCTATTATCTGTGATTTGTCTGTTAGACCTAGAAGGGACCAGTGAAATTAAAGTAATACTAAACTTGCAGCTTTTTTTTTCTTTAAAATAACAAACATGTTATACTTATCTGCTCTGGGCAATGGTTGTGCACAGAGCAGCCCTGATCTTCCTTTCCTGGCTCCTCCCCTGCACTGAGTGACCCCACCGTAAGCCGCTTGCTGGCGGAATCTTGTGAGTGTTCACTCCCGAGCCAGCCCTGTGTGTCCATAAGACACCAGAGCATGGCTTGGCCTCACCCCCTGTCCCTCCTCACTGGCTGTGATTGACAGCAGCAGGAGCAATTGTCTGTATCTAAACCACATCTCTGAATCAAGATTGAGCTCTGATAAGGGAGGGCTGCAGGAGAAGCTGCACACAGAAGGTTTTTATCCTCCTGCAGAAAATTAATAAAGGTGAAAAACATTCCTTGGCTTGGTGCACAGAGTGAATGGAGGAATACTGAAAGAGTTCCTTAGAGATCCCTATGGTTCCACAGCCTGTAACTCAGCCCACAACAGCTCTGAAATTGGTAGACTGCCTAAGCCCACACAGTACACCTGTTCAAAATTCTTTTCTGTAGTCTCATCTGCCCGCCTTATCCCTAAGATCTTCCTATCACACTCGGCTCCCAGAAGCGGAGGCTGTTAGTGAGATGGCGTCTGACCGCCAGGAGGACAGCAATGAGAAATCCTTGCCAGAGATGGAGGACTTGGTAAGGAATCCCATACACTCTGCCCAACCACTAACATTTGCAGATATGACTTAAATCGCTGCTGACATTAAAAACTCCCTGACTGCAGCTATCACAGATTTAAAATCTGACCTGTGAGTAAAGTCTGCGCAACTGGCAGCTGCTACAAAGAGCATGCAGAAAGAGAGATAAAGCCATATCCGGGCTGGAGAACATAACTGATGTAGCACTACCCTCTTAGGAGTCACTGAGTTTTGGGTCCCCCTATAGTCCTGCACAGCCAGGCAAAATGCATTTTCTTAAACACTGGAGACAGTAAACTGTACTTGAGCTTGTTTTTTTGGGGATTTTATTAAATAGTATTGAACTTGGATGGGGTTGAGGGGTGTATGGAATGCCCAAGAAACTGTGAACATGAGGACAAATCTCCTTAGCAACTATATACAAGTCCGTAGACAAACAGTCTCTCCTTGAAGAGCTCTCCAGCTCTTCTGGTGTACCTCCTCAGACCCCAGTTAAATCCTCCTTTTCACCCAGCTGCCTGAGGGAATCCCTGAGCAAGGGGACCCAGAAACTGCCGCTGTAGTAAAGCAGCGTCAGACGAGGAGCTAGTTGGGTGTGCCACCTGACTACCGTCTCCCCTTATCCGGCCCAGGGGGTGCAGGATTACTCACTCAGTCCTCTCTTGTAAGCTTGTGGGTTGGTGGCTGCCTTCTGGCCCTACACTGGGCTGGTTCCTTCACTGTTTCAAAGGCTGTCCTCTCTTAGAGGACATTTTAGGCTGAGAGATCCTCCTTTCAAGATCCTGCCTGCAAGTGGGCCCCTTCCTGGGCCCCCTGCGAGGCTACACACTCCAGCCTTCTTACATCATCTTCTACCTGACACTGACACCTTCCTGATCAGGCTCACCCATACTTAAGGGCTGCCCTGATCCCATGCCAAGCCACCTACTTAGGGATTGGTCAGAGTCCCCTGAGTATGCAGATACGCCCCTCCTCACCCCCACCCACTGCCTTCTAGAAACTTCTCAAGCTTCCAGAGCAGGAGGGAGGTATGAGGGAACTGGCCTGCAGAACTCTTAGCCCTGACCTAAAGTTACCTGGCTAATTCATCCCAGGCTGACTCCAGCCTCTAACTAAAAAACCTAGCTAGCTCCCCCTGGCTAACTAGAGGTGCGCTACACTGAGGCACACTAAGTGCTCAATACAATGAACAGGCACTTAGAGAACTTGGATTACAGAGGAAGGAGAAACAATGTGAGAGTGAAAGGAGTACCTGAGTTAATAGCCTCAGATAAAATCAGCACGTCAAAAGATTTTTAACAATGTTCTGGAAAGGGACACAAATACACTAAGTGATTTTGATTGAGCTCAAAGAGCTCTGAGACCACATGGCTCAGACACCGCACCACCAAGAGATATAATATGCTGCCTCTCTAAATTTACTTTAAAGGAGGACATTTTAACTAAAGCCAGACAAAAAAACAGATCGCTTTCAATAGAGAACCTATAAAACCTTTTCAAGATTTATCACCTATCACTTTGAATAATAGATGTGCCATACAGCCTCTGTTGGAGGTTCTTAGAAAGAAAAACTTTACCTACAGATGGAAATTTACATTTTCCTTACGAAACAATCTCATCTTAGAATGCCTCATGAGCTACGTGTGATGTTTGTGAGAGTCTGCAAATTCCACATGTGGATCTTCCTGAGTGGTATCAAGAATTTAAACTTCCGTCATTATTGAGCAGCACCTCGGCCTCTCCTCGCTCTTCCCCAATGAGCATGCCACATAAAAAAGTAAATACCACAAATCCTTCAGCCTGGGATCAGGTCAGTCCTCCCTGAAATCCAAGACTTGAGACTCAGAGGTGACACCTGAAACAATCTCCTTATTTGATGGATATATTTCCTTTTCTTTCAGCAATATTTACTTTTTTTGTTAAACCTGAGTTCTGAGTTCAGACAGGCAAACAGGAGACCTGTCTGTGCATTAACATTTTGACATTTTGTCAATATGTCTTCTACCATATTCAGCCAACTTGTGCATCCAAGGACACTTTATGCTAAAACCCATATAGCTGAGAATTACTTTACAATAAAACACAAAAGGAACATTTTCTCATGTTCTCTGACTCAATAATTTAATTGAAGGACACCTTCTCGAATGGGTAGGAATAGAGAACTAAAAAAGAAAAGTCTTCTGAGGTTATTGACATATTATCTTTAGTTCAACCAATGGGGTACTTGGTACTGTTGCCATTGTTTTTCTTTTGTTTAACCACTTGCCGCCCAGCCACTGAATAAAAACGTTTTCAGGGTGGCACGGCTGCGCAAAAGCACATTTTTAAACGTGCTCTGCGCTCCCAAGGTTTTCGCGGGCAGGGGGCACGCGCGCGCTCCCGCCGACTCGCGGGTGTCACGATTTGATAACTGAGGAATCAATGATTCGGTTTCAGCCAGTGATGTCCGGCTGAAATCGGATGATCGGTCCCTGTCCTATGCTGTCCTGTGTTGACAGTTACATTCATCCCAGAGAGAGAAGAAGACAGGAGAACTGTGAGTACAAAAGCACTACACATTCAGTTAGAACACACCCAGGACACATTTAACCCCCTGATTGCCCCCCCCAGTTAACCCCTTCACTGCCCTGTCACCAGTGTCATTGATCAGTGAACAGATTTTTACTGATCACTGTATCAGTGTCGCTGGCGACTTCAAATAGTGTTAGCGCCCCTCCCAGATAGCGCCAGATTGCCCGCTAGTACACCAGTAATCCCATTTAACCCCTTGATTGCCCCCCCCAGTTAACCCCTTCACTGCCCTGTCACCTGTGTCATTGATCAGTGAACAGATTTTTACTGATCACTGTATCAGTGTCGCTGGAGACTTCAAATAGTGTTAGCACCCCTCCCAGATAGCGCCAGATTGCCCGCTAGTACACCAGTAATCCCATTTAACCCCTTGATCGCCCCCCCCAGTTAACCCCTTCACTGCCCTGTCACCTGTGTCATTGATCAGTGAACAGATTTTTACTGATCACTGTATCAGTGTCACTGGTGACTTCCGATAGTGTTAGTGTCAGTTAGCACCCCTCTCAGATAGCGTCAGATTGCCGCTAGTACACAAGTAATCACATTTGACCCCTTGATTGCCAGGAACACGCTCACTTGCACGCTAAACCTCCATTGCTAGTATAGTGTCTGATTGGATCAATATCTTTGATCAGATCAGCAATATACCAGCGTTCACATTACTATAGTATCCCCAAAAACGCAGTGTTAGCGGGATCTGCCCCGACACCTGCCAGCACCTGCGTTTAGCCCCTACGCCCCCCCCTTCTCCCCCAGCAAGTGCAGTGTCAGTAGATAACTTTCACTTGATACATTACACACAAAACCGCAGTGTTCACAGAATCAGACCTGATCTCTGTTAGCACTTGTCGGTAAATTTTTTGTAGCGGTTCAAGCAGTCCCTGACAGCCAAGCGCTCTTTTTCCCATGAGTCGCACTAGGTACCTGTAAATTTAGTGGCCAAAATGTCCAACCAAAGGTACTCTAGTGAAGAGGCCTATAGGATTCTGAGCATGTCAGGTGAGAGCGAAGGGGAAGACTCCCTGACAGAATCAGGCTCAGAATACGAACCTATAGACAGCAGCGGCACCCTGACAGATAGCTCAGACGACAAAGAAGAGGTCCCTGCTAAGGTCAGGCGTACCCCACCCCATTCCCAGGTTGCTGAGGTGGTACAAACGCATGATGACTCTCATATGCAGCAGAGTGTCAGTACTAGTGCCGCAGTACCTTTTGGTGAACTGGCGAGCACCAGCAGCCTAGTACAACCTGGTCTTATACATACCAGCACTGCAGTATCACTTGGTGACGTGGCGAGTCCCATAAGTGCAGTACAAGCTGATGCGGTGGCGAGCACAAGTAGTGTCCCGCGGCCACCAAGAATTTGCAGACAGGCCCGTAGAGCCCCTAGTATCCTTCCGGATGTGCTTGCAAATACCGATTGGCAGCCCACAAATTCTGCAGCACCCGTACTTCCGCCATTCACTGCCCAACCTGGAATTCAGGTGGAAACAACAAATTTAAATACTCCCGTTGATTTTTTTTAGCTGTTTTTCACAGATGATCTTTATGCATTGATTGTGGATCAAAGCAATTTATATGCACGACAATTTATCGCCGCCAACCCAAATTCAAACCTTGCCAGACCATTTGCATGGAAACCCATTACGGTTTCCGAATTTAAAGTTTTTTTGGGCCTAACCCTCAACATGGGCATTAATTAAAAAAATCAATTGCGGTTGTATTGGTCCACAGACCCGCTTGTTCATATGTCCGTGTTCTCTACTGCCATGGCCAGGCATAGATATGAGACAATAATGCGTTTTATGCACTTCTACGACAACACACTCAGTCGTCCTCGGGGTGACCCTGAATTTGACCGGCTCCATAAAATTTGGCCCCTCGTAAATCGCTTTAACCAAAAATTTGCAGATGTATATACTCCCCATAAAAACATCTGCATCGATGAGTCCCTCATTCAATTTTCTGGCTGCCTTGTAATCAAACAATTTCTCCCCAGCAAGCGTGCCAGATATGGGGTCAAGATGTATAAGACCTGTGAGAGGGCAACAGGCTATACATGTAAGTTTTGGATTTACGAGGGAAAAGATAGTCACATGGAGCCCCCCCCGGATGCCCAGACTACATGGGGAGCAGTGGCAAGATAGTTTGGAACTTGGTGTCATCCTTTTTCCATATGGGGTACCACTTATACGTGGACAATTTTTATTCAAGCGTGCCACTATTTAGACATTTGTTCAATCTGGGAATTTGCGCATGTGGCACTGTGCGATCTAATCGCCGGGGTTTCCCCCAACGGCTTGTAAATACCCATCTTCGAAAGGGGGAAAAAGCCTGCTTGAGAAACGAAGATTTGCTCGCAGTGAAGTGGAAGGACAAACGGGATGTTTACCTCCTGTCTTCCATTCACGCAGATACTACCGTCCAAATTGCCACGGCAGCTGGTGTTGTTGAGAAGCCCCTCTGTGTCCACGATTATAACCTTAACATGGGAGGGGTGGACTACAACGACCGGATGATGAAGCCATACTTAGTTTCCCGAAAAGCCAGACGCTGGTACAAAAAAGTGTCTGTTTATTTATTTAAATTGGCTGTATATAACGCTTTTGTTCTCTACAAAGCAACTGGAGATAGTGAATCCTACCTAAAATTCCAGTTAGAGATCATCAGGACCCTTTTGTATCCAGAAGGTGCTGCGCCCCAAACCCCCATCCCAGATGCAGTTAGCCGGCTGCATGAGAGACATTTTCCCGATACCATTCCTGGTACCCCAGCCCAAAGAAGACCCCAAAAAAGATGTTGTGTCTGTAGCAAACGTGGAATTAGGCGTGACAGCCGCTTTTGTTGTCCCTCCTGTCCTGGCCAACCTGGCCTCTGCGTCAAGACCTGCTTCTGCCTCTACCATACACTAGTGGACTATTAGTATAGGGTACAGCACGGCACATTTACACAGGGTCTCGAAAGATGTTAGGTAGTCAGGAAACTGGCTATCGCATTTGGAGAGACCCTACCATCTGTTTTAAAAATGTTTAAAGTTTGAAAAAAAAAAGTTAAAAAAAAAAAAATTAAAAGTACAAATCCCCCCAAAAAATAAAAAAATTTAAAAACCAAAAATAGTTATAGTTTTTTTGTTGTCATTTTTGTGATTGTTCTACTTTTACTGTTTTATTGTTACTGTTTTATTGTTAACCATTTCTGTTTGCAGGAATGCTTTCAGCTGCAGCACTGACCTGTTTATTCTGACAGCAACAGGTACCACCACACACTTTTCCTTGCAGAGATATTTCAATTATAAAGTTGTTTTATTGAGTTAATGTTTTATTGTTAACTATTGTTGATTTCTTTGCAGGAATGTCAAACTGCAGCACTGACCTGTTTATTCTGACAGCAACAGGGTCTTGCTTTCAGAATAGACATAAGTAGGTGTGTTCAGTGCTGTCGGATGAGATTATTCATCCGCAGTTAAAAAAAAGAGAATATATGCCAAAGCATGGGGGCCTGGGGTGGACAGTCGGAGGATGGCCCCTATGCTTCGGCATATATATTTTATATTTGTTGGCACATTTCATGTGTGCCCACCATTAGAAGTGGGTGGATGCAGGGAGGTATTCTAATGGTGGGCATACCACACACTTTTTCTGGCAGAGATTTCTTCTCTTTTTTTTCATTCAGCCCACAGGCTGCATAAAGAAAAAAAAACATAGCATATACACCCAACAAGGACCAGCGACGTACTGGTACATCACTGGACTTTGAATGGTTATACCAAGGTGATGCCTGGTATCATTTTTTTCAGCCGGCAATGGGCTTTCATGTAAAAGCATTCCTAGTGGTTAATTAGCTGCAGGATTGCTTTTACAAGCAGCGGGAGAAAATGTATTTTGGGGTGTAATTCCACATATACCCATGGCTTGTGCAAGAAATAAATCATTTAAATGACAATTTTGTGTAAAAAAAAATGTTTTTGTCATTTTCCAGAAACTTCTGGAAAAAAAAGAAATCTTCCATGGACACAATATGCCTCTCAGCAGATAGCTTAGGGTGTCTACTTTCCAAAAAGGGGTCATTTGGGGGTGTTTGTTCTATCCTGGTATTTTAGCACCTCAAGAGATGTGATGGGTGGTCAGAAAGTAAAAGCTGTGTAAATTTCAAATGATCTATACCATAGTTTGTAGACGCTATAACTTTCACACAAAGCAATCAATATACACTTACTGGGATTTTTTTTACCGAAAACATGTAGTAGAATACATTTTGGCCTAAATTTATGACGAAATTTGAGTTTACGATATATTTTTTATAGCTGAAAGTAGAAAATATTGTTTTTTTTCAAAATTTTCGTGTTTTTTTTGTTTATAGCGCAAAAAATAAAAAGCGCACAGGTGATAAAATACCACTAAAAGAAAGCTTTATTTGTGAGAAAAAAAGGATGTAAATTTTGTTTGGGCACAGCATTGCATGACTGCGCAATTATCATTTGAATTAGTGCAGCACTGTATAGCAAAAAAAGGCATAAATTGCAGTATCTATACCATAGTTTGTAGATGCTATAACTTTCACACAAAGCAATCAATATACACTTATTGGGATTTTTTTTACCAAAAACATGTAGCAGAATACATTTTGGCTTAAATTTATGACTAACTTTGAGTTTACGATATATTTTTTATAGATGAAAGTAGAAAATATTGTTTTTTTTCAAAATTTTCGTGTTTTTTTTTGTTTATAGCACAAAAAATAAAAAGCATTGGGTACAGCATTGCATGACCGCGCAATTATCATTTGAATTAGTGCAGCGCCAAACAGCAAAAAAAGGCCTGGTCATTAAGGGGGGTAAATCCTCAGGAGTGCAAGTGGTTAATATACCTCAATAACCTGTTGCCTACTCTTAGGCTATGTTTGCTATTTGATATATGCACATTCAAGATGTTGTTTGATCAGCATGTACATAATGCTCTTGATTTAACCTTTACACCTTACTGTTATGTTTGCCAAGTTCCCTTGACTACAGATATAATGAGAAATGCTTTTTTTTTCTTGCACTTTTGTTTAGTTGCTGTGGAGCTATAGGTTCTCATTGCTGATATCCCATTACTGATATGACTAGTTTTGTTTATATTCAGTAGAGATGAGCGAATTTCTCAAAAATTCGATTCGGCTGATTCGGCGAATTCCAGTGTGAAATTCGATTCGATGCGAATTTCTTCGCTACGAAGATGACTTATAAAAAGGGTTTCTAGGCTTCAGAGAGCCTTTAAATTAGTGCAGAACACTGTACCTTTAATTTAAATGCCCTTGGAGATGAGGAAAGAGAAGGAGAAGGAGAAGGATGAGAAGAAGGAGAAGGATGAGAAGAAGGAGAAGGAGAAGGATGAGAAGAAGGAGAAGGAGAAGGATGAGAAGAAGGAGAAGGAGAAGGATGAGGAGAAGGAGAAGGATGAGAAGAAGGAGAAGGATGAGAAGAAGGAGAAGGAGAAGGATGAGAAGAAGGAGAAGGATGAGAAGAAGGAGAAGGATGAGAAGAAGGAGAAGGATGAGAAGAAGGAGAAGGAGAAGGATGAGAAGATGGAGAAGGAGAAGGATGAGAAGAAGGAGAAGGAGAAGGATGAGAAGAAGGAGAAGGAGAAGGATGAGAAGAAGGAGAAGGATGAGGAGAAGGAGAAGGATGAGAAGAAGGAGAAGGATGAGAAGAAGGAGAAGGATGAGAAGAAGGAGAAGGAGAAGGATGAGAAGAAGGAGAAGGATGAGAAGAAGGAGAAGGATGAGAAGAGGGAGAAGGAGAAGGAGAAGCAGAAGGAGAAGGATGAGAAGAAGGAAAAGGAGAAGGATGAGAAGATGGAGAAGGAGAAGGATGAGAAGAAGGAGAAGGAGAAGGATGAGAAGAAGGAGAAGGAGAAGGATGAGGAGAAGGAGAAGGATGAGAAGAAGGAGAAGGAGAAGGATGAGAAGAAGGAGAAGGAGAAGGATGAGAAGAAGGAGAAGGAGAAGGATGAGAAGAAGGAGAAGGATGAGAAGAAGGAGAAGGAGAAGGATGAGAAGAAGGAGAAGGAGAAGGATGAGAAGAAGGAGAAGGAGAAGGATGAGAAGAAGGAGAAGGATGAGAAGAAGGATGAGAAGAAGGATGAGAAGAAGAAGGATGAGAAGAAGGACAGTTCTGTGACAGTTTCTGTCTATTTCTGACAGTTCTGGGACATTCACTCCATACAGCTGTTTCAACCGCTGTATGGAGGGAATGTCATGGAACTGTCAGAAATAGACTATTAATGACAGTTCTGGGACTGTCCTTCCATGCAGCGGTTGAAACATTGTATGTATTTGTTTCCATAAATGGATCCATTTATGGAAACAAATAGATACAATGTTTCAACCGCTGTATGGAAGGACAGTCCCAGAACTGTCATTAATAGTCTATTTCTGACAGTTCTATGACATTCCCTCCATACAGCGGTTGAAACAGCTGTATGGAGTGAATGTCCCAGAACTGTCAGAAATAGACTATTTATGACAGTTCTGGGACTGTCCTTCCATACAGCGGTTGAAACATTGTATCTATTTTTTTCCATAAATGACATTCTGCAAATACACTTAGAGGAGCGCTGCAGATACACTTTTTGCCGGCTTGGAATTAATCTTATTTTCATCCTACTTCTTCTTCTTCATCCTCATCCTCATAAGAAGAAAAAGAAGAAGTAGGATGAAAATAAGAATAATTCCAAGCCGGCAAAAAGTGTATCTGCAGCGCTCCTCTAAGTGTATCTGCAGAATGTCATTTATGGAAAAAAATAGATACAATGTTTCAACCGCTGTATGGAGTGAATGTCCCAGAACTGTCATAAATAGTCTATTTCTGACAGTTCTGGGACATTCACTCCATACAGCTGTTTCAACCGCTGTATGGAGGGAATGTCATAGAACTGTCAGAAATAGACTATTAATGACAGTTCTGGGACTGTCCTTCCATACAGCGGTTGAAACATTGTATGTATTTGTTTCCATAAATGGATCCATTTATGGAAACAAATACATACAATGTTTCAACCGCTGTATGGAAGGACAGTCCCAGAACTGTCATTAATAGTCTATTTCTGACAGTTCCATGACATTCCCTCCATACAGCGGTTGAAACAGCTGTATGGAGTGATTGTCCCAGAACTGTCAGAAATAGTCTATTTCTGACAGTTCTGGGACATTCACTCCATACAGCTGTTTCAACCGCTGTATGGAGGGAATGTCATAGAACTGTCAGAAATAGACTATTTATGACAGTTCTGGGACTGTCCTTCCATACAGCGGTTGAAACATTGTATGTATTTGTTTCCATAAATGGATCCATTTATGGAAACAAATACATACAATGTTTCAACCGCTGTATGGAAGGACAGTCCCAGAACTGTCATAAATAGTCTATTTCTGACAGTTCTATGACATTCCCTCCATACAGCGGTTGAAACAGCTGTATGGAGTGAATGTCCCAGAACTGTCAGAAATAGACTATTTATGACAGTTCTGGGACATTCACTCCATACAGCGGTTGAAACATTGTATCTATTTTTTTCCATAAATGACATTCTGCAGATACACTTAGAGGAGCGCTGCAGATACACTTTTTGCCGGCTTGGAATTATTCTTATTTTCATCCTACTTCTTCTTTTTCTTCTTATGAGGATGAGGATGAAGAAGAAGAAGTAGGATGAAAATAAGATTAATTCCAAGCCGGCAAAAAGTGTATCTGCAGCGCTCCTCTAAGTGTATTTGCAGAATGTCATTTATGGAAAAAAATAGATACAATGTTTCAACCGCTGTATGGAAGGACAGTCCCAGAACTGTCATAAATAGTCTATTTCCGACAGTTCTGGGACATTCACTCCATACAGCTGTTTCAACCGCTGTATGGAGGGAATGTCATAGAACTGTCAGAAATAGACTATTAATGACAGTTCTGGGACTGTCCTTCCATACAGCGGTTGAAACATTGTATGTATTTGTTTCCATAAATGGATCCATTTATGGAAACAAATACATACAATGTTTCAACCGCTGTATGGAAGGACAGTCCCAGAACTGTCATTAATAGTCTATTTCTGACAGTTCCATGACATTCCCTCCATACAGAGGTTTCCGGCAAAAAGTGTATGTGCAGAGTTCCTCTATTCTGCAGATACACTTAGAGGAGCTCTGCAGATACACTTAGAGGAGCTCTGCACATACACTTTTTGCCGGCTTGGAATTATTCTTATTTTCATCCTACTTCTTCTTCTTCTTCTTCTTCTTCTTCATCCTCATCCTCATCCTCTTCTTCTTCTTCTGAGGATGAGGATGAGGATGAAGAAGAAGAAGAAGAAGAAGAAGTAGGATGAAAATAAGATTAATTCCAAGCCGGCAAAAAGTGTATGTGCAGAGCTCCTCTAAGTGTATCTGCAGAATAGAGGAACTCTGCACATACACTTTTTGCCGGCTTGCAATTATTCTTATTTTCATCCTACTTCTTCTTCTTCTTCTTCATCCTCTTCTTCTTCTTCTGAGGATGAGGATAAAGAAGAAGAAGAAGAAGAAGAAGTAGGATGAAAATAAGATTAATTCCAAACAGGCAAAAAGTGTATGTGCAGAGCTCCTCTAAGTGTATCTGCAGAATAGAGGAACTCTGCACATACACTTTTTGCCGGCTTGGAATTATTCTTATTTTCATCCTACTGCTTCTTCTTGTTCTTCATCCTCATCCTCAGAAGAAGAGGATGAGGATGAGGATGAAGAAGAAGAAGAAGAAGAAGAAGTAGGATGAAAAGAAGAATAATTCCAAGCCGGCAAAAAGTGTATGTGCAGAGTTCCTCTATTTCTGACAGTTCTCTCACAGCTTCTTCACATGTACAGCGGTTGAAACATCTGTATCCTAAATGGAAACTAATAGATACAAATTGTATCTATTAGTTTCCATTTAGGATACAGATGTTTCAACCGCTGTACATGTGAAGAAGCTGTGAGAGAACTGTCAGAAATAGAGGAACTCTGCACATACACTTTTTGCCGGCTTGGAATTATTCTTCTTTTCATCCTACTTCTTCTTCTTCTTCTTCTTCATCCTCATCCTCATCCTCTTCTTCTGAGGATGAAGATGAAGAAGAAGAAGAAGTAGGATGAAAATAAGAATAATTCCAAGCCGGCAAAAAGTGTATGTGCAGAGTTCCTCTATTTCTGACAGTTCTCTCACAGCTTCTTCACATGAACAGTGGTTGAAACATCTGTATCCTAAATGTAAACTAATAGATACAATGTTTCAACCGCTAAACATGTGTTCCTTCTGTCAGAGAACTGTCAGAAATAGCGGAGCTCACTGCAGGGACACTTTTGCCGGCTGATCGGGAAATGTTCGATTCGTGCACCCGAAGTAGGCAAAATTTCGGTTTCGCCGCGAATCAAATATTTCCTGAAATTCGACTCGAATTCCGGTTCGCCTGGTTCGATTCGCTCATCTCTAATATTCAGCACAGTGGCTAAATGGTTAGCACTTCGACCTGGCAGTATTAGTCGTTGGTTCAAATCCCAACCACAGCCCCACCTGCCTGGAGTTTGCATGTTCTCCCTGTGCCTGCATGGGTTTCCTCCAGGTACTCCAGTTTCCTCCCACACTCCAAAGACATTCAGGTAGGTTAATTGGATCCTGTCTAAATTGGCCCTAGTATTTGTACTGTATGTATGAATGTAAGTTAGGGACCTTAGATTGTACATCCCTTGAGGATTATGGACTGATGTGAATGTACAATATATATGTAAAGCGCTGTGTAAAGTGACAGCACTATATAAGTACCTGAAATAAATAAATATATGAAATGACAGGGCAGCACTATCTAATAAAAACATTGATATCAAGTACATATAAACAATTGGTAAATGCCTTAAGTAAGGTGCAAATGGCAGTCCAAAAGAGTGGTGTAAGTAAACTAGAAGAGAGCTGACAGTCTGCTTAAATGTTCTTTATGTAAGCTGCAGCTGATGGTGCTCAAATCGACAGAACACACAAAGGAAGAAACCTCCAAACCAAACACACTGCCTCTTACCCTGTATTTTGACCGCCCAACCAGAAACAGTCAAAAGCACAGTAGTAATAACACCATAAACGCCACAGCAGGACATCCATCAGCTTCTCTCAATGGCACCGCTCTTTTTGGAAATTCGCTTCTTTCAAATGGACAGCAATACTCCCAACAAAAAATGTTTAAAAGAAACGAGCCATCTCATAATGCAGCAAGAAATGTATTCAAAGAAAAGTACTTACATTTAAAAAGATAAAATGTTGCAGTTCAATATGCTACAAAGATGTTTCCAACAAACATCCGTGCACGATGACATTACAAGCCGCAGCTCCTCCCCCTACGTGTTTCGTCATTAATGACTTAGTCAGGCGCCCCTTGCACATCATTCTTTTGGACTGCCATTTGCACCTTATTTAGGCATTTACCAATTTTTTTTCATGTACTATATGTCAATGCTTTTATTAGATAGCGCTGCACTACCGTTTTGTATATTTTTGCCTATATTTTTACCTGCACTATTGTGCTAGCTGCTTTCTTGCTAGGAGTTTGAAACTTTGAGCCATAGTGCGATTATTGCTTGTTTATTCTATATTGTTTATATTCACTCCACTTCCTCAAATTAAACCTTTCCAAAACTGAGTTCCTAGTTTTCCCCCCAGCCCGTGCCCCCCCCCCCAACCTCTCCATCACGACCAATAACGCCACCATCAGTCCCACCCCGCAAGCCAAAGTTCTAGGTGTCACTCTAGACTCCAATCTATCCTTCCAGCCCCATGTCCAATCGCTGGCCAATTCATGCAGACTCCACCTCCGCAACATCTCCAAAATATGCTCATTCCTAACCCCAGACACTACTAAACAACTCATTCACTCCCTTATTATATTACGACTCGACTACTGCAACTCCCTCCTCACCGGCCTACCTCAACACAGACTCTCCCCGCTTCAGTCTATCCTGAACTCAGCGGCCAGACTCATCTACCTTACCAACAGCTCTGTATCCGCCACCCCCCTCTGTCATTCCCTCCACTGGCTTCCGATTGCCCAATGTGTAAAATTCAAACTACTAACACAGACATACAAAGCCATTCATAATACTGCCCCAAACTACCTCACTGACCTGATATCCAAATACCACCCAACATGTACTCTTCGCTCCTCACAAGACCTCCTACTCTCCAGTTCCCTGGTCTCCTCCTCCCATGCCCGACTCCAGGACTTCTCCAGGTCTTCCCCCATCCTCTGGAACTCACTACCCCAATCTATCAGACTGTCATCTACCCTTCTCACCTTTAGGCGCACCCTGAAAACCCATCTCTTCAGGGAAGCCTACCCAGCCCTCACCTAACAGCCGATCCCCTCCACTCCTCCCACCACTCCATCCCCCACAGCCATTTCCTCCTGTACCACTATCCCCTCCCTCCTAGATTGTAAGCTTCAAGGAGCAGGGCCCTCGAACCCCTCGTGTATTGTATTGTTACTGTATTGTCTCATGTACTGTCCCCCACTATAATGTACAGCGCTGAGCAAACTTTTTGGCGCTATATAAATACTGTATAATAATAATAATTCATAACATCAGTACTTGCTATATTGATACAGCCTCATTCCTATAGGGTTAGAACCTCCCACTACCCCACAAGCACTGTAGAAACTTCTGCCTGTGTATTTACAGGTAGCTTATATGGTCTCTACAGATTGTTTTCCTCTTGGTCCTAGGTGGATTTTGCAATCAAAGATATTGTTAGAGGGGTGGAGGTGGACGTGGTATACTTGGATTTTGCAAAAGCGTTCCCCACACACAGCTAATGCGTAAGGTAAACTCTACAGGCTTTGAAAAATCGGTATGTAAATGGATAGAAAACTGGCTAAAAGATCGTACTCAGAGAGTAGTGGTTAATGATTCATACTCTGAATGGTCTGGGGTCATCAGTCTTGGGCCCATTACTATTTAATATATTTATAAATGATATAGGGTCTGGGATTAAAAATCCCATTTCACTCTTTGCAGATGACACCAAGCTGTGCAGTGGAATAACGTCCTTACAGGATGTCTTCAACTTACAAGCCGACCTCAATGCACTGTTTAATTGGCAACTGTGTGGCAAATGAGGTTTAATGTTGATAAATGTAAGGTTATGCACTTGGGGGCTAAGAATATGCATGCATCATACATACTAGGGGGAGTACAACTGGGGGAATCAATGGTGGAGAAGGATCTGGGAGTTCTGGTAAATCACAAGCTTAATAATGGCATGCAAACTGCCAAGCTGCGGTTTCTAAAGCAAGCAAAATCCTCTCTTGTATTAAAAGAGATATAAACTCCAGAGAGAGAGATAATTTTACCTCTGTACAAATCATTAGTAAGACCTCATCTGGAATATGTAGTTTAGTTTTGGGCACCAATTCACAAAAAAGAAAATTGGGGAACTAGAGAAAGTACAGAGAAGGGCAACCAGCCTGATAAGAGGCATGGAGGAGCTCAGCTATGAGGAAAGATTAGAGGAACTGAATTTATTCTCTCTTGAGAAGAGGAGATTAAGGGGGGATATGATCAACATGTATAAATACATCAGTGGTTCATATAGTGAACTCGGTGTAGAGCTATTCACCCTGAGGTCATCACAGAGGACAAGGGGGCACTCTTTACGTCTGGAGGAAAATAAATTTAAGTGAGAGCTGTGAAATGTTGGAATAGATTCCCTGAAGAGTTGGTTCTGGCCAGCTCAGTGGATTGCTTTAAAAAAGGCCTGGATTCTTTCCTAGATACACAGAATATAACTGGTTATTAACATTCATAGGTAAAGTTGATCCAAGGAATATCCGATTGCCTCTTGGGGGATCCCTGCAGGAGCAAATTGGATCATGCTTTGCAGGGTTTTTTTTGCCTTCCTCTGGATCAATTGTGGGCATAGGATTATAACTTTTTTTTTTTTAATGGTTGAACTGGATGGACTTTTGTCTTTTTTCAGCCAGACTAACTATGTAACTATGTCAGGAAAGGCAAAATGTGCCCAGGCGCATATTTACTAGCACACATGCTCACGCCCGCCCACCACAAGATTGGTGCCCAATGGGCTTTTTAAACATTTCTGCTGCACTAGGGCTTTGCCTTATGGTCTACAGCATTCTGCTACTTGCTACATGTTCCTGTTCTTGATCTGTTGCCATCCTGATCCAACTGACCACGCATGAACTATGCCTGAACTGACCCCTGGCTTGCTCTTTGACCACGTGTCTGCTTAAACACTATGTCTGTTTTCTTACCATTGCCAACTCCAGCCTTAACCCGACTACTCTTTTGCCCACTGCTCTCTTCCTGATGTGACTGCTGGTGTCTGACCTGGCTTGCCTAACCTTGCTCTGTATCTAGCCTGAAGTGGCCATCCTGCAGTCTGCCAAGCATTTGCTGCCTGTGACTTGCCAGCCTGCCAAGTGCCTGCTGCCTGTGACCTGCCAGCCTGCCAGCCTGCCAAGCGCCTGCTACATGTGACCTGCCAGCCGGCCAAGTGCCTGCTGCCTGTCTACCAGCCTGCTGTGCCTGATGCCCTGAGTCATGATTCAGCCTGCATCCGAGTGCACACAGACTGTCATCCGCAGCTGTCATCACCAGAACTGCCAGGCACTCTAGGCTCTCCTGCCTCCTGTCACTTTACCAGGGGCACCAAGCTGGAGGTGTAAGAGTTCACCTTGCTCTCCATGTCAGGTATTAGGTACATGACACCTATTCTTTTCTCTTTGTTCACTAACCTAACCCTTGTTTAATGGATTAGAACACTCTACACTCACCGGCCACTTTAGGTACACCTGTTCAAAAGTGTTTGAATACACTTGAGAAAAGAACTTCGTTGCTCAGGGAACTTAAAAAGGTCAGACCTAAAATAGTCTTCCTCCAAGAGACACACTTTAAAATGAACAATGTACCAAAATGTACAGATAATTATTTTATGAAAACTTTTCATTCTACCAATTCCTTAGTTAAAACTAAAGGTGCATCTAAACTGCTAAGTAAAGATTCGGCTTTCTCTATGCCTGATAAATTAATTGATCCAGATGGCAGATACTGTTTTCTTCAAGGGTCCCTAAATGGCAAACAGTTAAATTAGCCAATGTATATTTTCTAAATTCAGCTCATATTTCTTTCTGTTACAAAGTTGTAGATGAACTAAAGTGGTTTGCCACAAGATTTTTGATACTTGTATAACATATTTACAGATGCATAACTATCTCACCAATCACAAACTAAAGCATCTTTTTTCCAAAGCTCCCACATGATTTGAAGCACTGTCTTAAAGCCTCAAAAGTATGAAATACCACGTCAATGGTGTATTTGTGGCTTCAACTAGCAATGAAAAAGTATTGTGATAACTTTACATATCACTAGGAACAAGATCTTGGTACGAGTATCTCAAATGACCAATGGAAAAAATCCTGTATATTGACACACAAATGTTCTTTTAGTATGAGGCTCCAAGAGACATCATACAGTTGTGACCAAAATTATTCAACCCCCACTGAAATTGAGTGTTTTGGCCAGTTTGACATTGCTTTTGATCATTCAGTCATCTTGCTTACATTTACATTAAAGAGGCACTTGTAGGTCAGACAAATATAACATAACAGTTATAATGAAATAACCACAAATGTCTTTTCTGTGCTCACAGCATTATCAGTTTTATTCAACCCCCAAGTGACATTCAATCTTAGTACTTAGTACAGCATCCTTTTACAGTTATAACAGCTTTTAAACGTGAAGCATAGCTTGACACAAGTGTCTTGCAGCGATCTACGGGTATCTTCGCCCATTCTTCATGGGCAAAGGCCTCCAGTTCAGTCACATTCTTAGGCTTGCGCACTGCAACTGCTTTCTTTAAGTCCCACCAGAGGTTCTCAATCGGATTTAAGTCTGGTGACTGCGATGGCCACTCCAAAATGTTCCAGCCTTTCCTCTGCAACCATGCTCTAGTGGACTTGGAGGTATGCTTGGGATCATTGTCCTGTTGAAAGGTCCAACGTCTCCCAAGCCTCAGGTGTGTGACGGACTGCATCACGTTTCCATCCAATATCTCCTGGTACTGAAGAGAATTCATGGTACCTTGCACACGCTGAAGCTTCCCTGTACCTGCAGAAGCAAAACAGCCCCAAAGCATGATTGACCCTCCACCATGCTTCACAGTAGGCAAGGTGTTCTTTTCATCATAGGCCTTGTTCTTCCTCCTCCAAACATAGCGTTGATCCATGGGCCCAAACAGTTCTAATTTTGTTTCATCAGTCCACAGAACACTATCCCACAACTTTTGTGGTTTGTCCACATGGCTTTTGGCATACTGCAGTCGACTCTTCTTATTCTTTGGAGACAGCAAGGGGGTACGCCTGGGAGTTCTGGCACGGAGGCCTTCATTACGCAGTGTGCGTCTTATTGTCTGGGCTGAAACTTCTGTACCCACATCTGACAAATCTTTTCTCAGTTCCTCAGCAGTCACACGGGGACTTCTCTCCACTCTACGCTTCAGGTAGCGCACAGCAGTCGAAGTCAGCATCTTCTTTCTGCCACGACCAGGTAGCGTTTCAACAGTGCCCTTTGCCTTGAATTTGCGAATGATGCTTCCTAAGGTGTCTCTTGGTATGTTTAACATCTTTGCAATCTTCTTATAGCCATTGCCCTTCCTGTGAAGAGAAATCACCTCTTCTCTTGTCTTCCTGGACCATTCTCTTGCCTTCACCATGTTTGTAACCACACCAGTAAATGTCTAGAAGGAGCTGAGTATCACAGTCATTTTAAAGCTGCCTAATTGGTGCTTATTATGCTTGATTGCTGCTCGGTGACATCCACAGGTGTTTTCAATACCTGATGGAAAGCACCTGTATGAACCTCTGTTCTTCAGAGTGGTAGTCTTTAAGGGGTTGAATAATTGTGGCAATGAAGAAACCACATAAGAACCATTTACTACTGTATTACATAAACAATTGATGTCATTTTAGTTGCATTTGGGTAGTTACAACGTCCTTGTAGGATTTGATTCTGAATACAATTCCAAATGTACACTATAGTCCCTAAACCCCTTTACAGCATTGGGGGTTGAATAATTTTGGTCACAACTGTATAAGATACTTGCGCACTAATGCACCACACCTGATAAACCCCGTAGATGGTACCCACAAACTAGTGTAAACAGAGTAGAGGCACCTTGCTTCACATTTGGTGGCAATGTCCCTTTATCACTGTGTTTTGGAAGCAGGTCTCTGACCTCATTTTGAAAATTAGAGAAATTACTGTTTCTGATGCTGCCTGCTGTCTACTCCACATTTCCTCTCAGTCTACCCACCGATACAAATGTTCTTTAGTAAAACATACAGTATGTTAAATGCAGCTAAAAATATGAATAAATCCCCACCTTATAAACCTCCACCCTACGACTAGTATCAAATAAATCCTAGGCAATAATCATCCAAAAACACAAATACAAAAAATTGTAAATAATATACTATATAAATAAAGTCTCTCAAAAATGTGATGCATTTAACCACTTGAGCTCCTGAGGATTTACCCCCCTTAATGACCAGGCTTTTTTTTTGCTGTTTGGCGCTGCACTAATTCAAATGATAATTGCGCGGTCATGCAATGCTGTACCCAAACAAAATTTATGTCCTTTTTTTCCCACAAATAGAGCTTTATTTTTGTGGTATTTTATCACCTGTGTGCTTTTTATTTTTTGCGCTATAAACAAAAAAAACAAAAATTTTGAAAAAAAACTATATTTTTTACTTTTAGCTATAAAAAATATATCGTAAACTCAAACTTAGTCATGAATTTAAGCCAGAATGTATTCTGCTACATGTTTTTGGTAAAAAAAATCCTGTGCATTAGCGGGCAAACTGGCGCTATATGGGAGGGGCGCTAACACAAATCTGTTCACTGTAATCAATGACACTGGTGACAGGGCAGTGAAGGGGTTAACTAGGGGTGGGGGGGTGGGGGGAGATCAAGGGGTTAAATGGGATTGCTGGTGTACTGGCGGGCAAACTGGCAACTATCTGGGAGGGGCGCTAACACTATTGGAAGTCGCCAGCGACACTGATACAGTGATCAGTAAAAATCTGTTCACTGATCAATGACACTGGTGACAGGGCAGTGAAGGGGTTAACTCGGGGGGGGGGGGGGCGATCAAGGGGTTTGACGGGATTACTGGTGTATTAGCGGGAAATCTGGCGCTATCTGGGAGGGGCACTAACACTATCGGAAGTCGCCAGCAACACTGATACAGTGATCAGTAAAAATTGGTTCACTGATCAGTGACACTGGTGACAGGGCAGTGAAGGGGTTAACTGGGGGGATGAGAGAGATTAAGGGGTTAAATGGGATTACTGGTGTACTAGCAGGCAAACTGGCGCTATCTGGGAGGGGCGCTAACACTATCGGAAGTCGCCAGTGACACTGATACAGTAATCAGTAAAAATCGGTTCACTGAATAGTGACACTGGTGACAGGGCAGTGAAAGGATGAACTGGGGAGGGCGATCAAGGGGTTAAACAGGATTACTGGTGTACTGGCGGGCAATCTGGCGCTATCTGGGAGGGGCTCTAACACTATCGGAAGTCGCCAGCGACACTGATACAGTGATCAGTAAAAATCGGTTCACTGATCAGTGACACTGGTGACAGGGCAGTGAAGGGGTTAACTGGGGGGGGGGATTAAGGGCTTAAACGGGATTACTGGTGTACTGGCGGGCAAACTGGCGCTATCTGGAAGGGGCGCTAACGCTATCGGAAGTCGCCAGCGACACTGATACAGTGATCAGTAAAAATCGATTCACTGATCAGTGACACTGGTGACAGGGCAATGAAGGGGTTAACTGTGGGGGGCGATCAGGGGGTTAAATGTGTACTAGAGTGTTCTAACTGTGGGTATGTGCTGTTTTACTCACTGTTTGGATGTCTTCTTCTCTGTCTGGAACGGAATGTGTCCAGGCAGAGAAGAATGACATCATATCCTGTCCTGTGTAAATGTCAACACAGGACAGGATAGGACAGGGACCGATCATCTGATTTCAGCCAGACATCACTGGCTGAAATCGAATGATTGATCCCTCCGGGATCGAATAGTGTCACCCGCGGGTCGGCGGGAGCACGCGCCCCCTGCCGGTGAAAACGTCGGGAGCGTGGAACCCGTTTTAAAACGTGGTTTTGCGCCCCAGTGCCGCCCTGCACACGTGTATATATACAGTGGCAGGTCGGCAAATGGTTAATACCCGGTGTCACTAAAGTCCAAAATTATAAACGCATAAATAAATCTCCAACTTGATAATTCTTAGGTGTTGAGCCCTTTCTCTGGCTCCCAGGGAGTTGGAGAATACCTCAAAGCAAAAAAAAAACTCACAATAGTGTATTACCTCAATACCTAATATGCATCAAATCAAATATTACTCTTTCTTGTGCAAAAAAAACCAAAAAGTGCAAAAATTGTGAAAGGTAAACCAACACTGTGCAAAATCAGTGATGTGCTTCACTCTGTGCAAACAACTCCATGGGTGTGTCACCTCTGCTGAACACAGCAAATATACCCTTCCAGAAGTCATACGAAAACACGCCTTGTAAAACAGTAGAAGGTATCCTCAGAAACGCTTCCTCTCCTCCACTCCTGAAGCATTTCACTCTTAGTACCTTCCCATCATGGTTACACATGAGCCTTCCCCAGACCTCTCAGATATTCATCCAGATAATATATGGGTGAGAAGTAATGGTAATTACTTCTCACCCATATATTATTAATTAGGTTAATCACAGCAGCCTTTTACCACGTAACACTGTTCAACAAATTTTTTTTTTTTGCCAGTTTTGGAAACAAAAGGATCCATTTCTTAATGAATTTCACATTCTGAGTTCAAATATAACAATGAAATTTGTCAATTGGCTCTAGTTTTTCTGTAAACGGAAAGTTTTCTATTATAGGCGTAGTGACTACATAATGCACAATAATTATATAGATAGATGTCTTTCCACAAATATAAAGCAAGTGATATTGACTACATAACAAAGCCTAAATGGCATAATCTATTGCATAGGATTACCAAGAAAAATTATAGCCATAAGCTAAGTTGAATCATTTTAATACTTAGGATTCTCACTAGTTTTGTCTTCAGTTTGTGTCGGTTTTGCTTCTCTTGGCTTTTCTCTTGTATTCGAGGAAAGGGCTATCTCTTACAACTGCACATGACTACACGCTTCAGGTTCTTCCTCACTTGACTCAACCACGAAGGATTCTGGTGCTTTAGGAATTGGTAGCCCCTCTCCATGAGGAACTGGACGTATTGCCGATGGAATATTTGGATAGTGCACAGATAACTTTTTCTTCTTATTTAGCCCTTTTACAATTGGAGGCACCATACAAAAGTAACAATTACTAACATGATCTGTTGGCTCTCTCCAAATCATTGGCACAGCGAAAGGCATAGATGCTTTTTTTCCATTCAACCATTGCTCCAGTGCCGTCCCACAAGAATTGCAGCATATATGTGGTGCCCAGCTCTTGTCCTGGTCTCCTATCTTGCAGCCAAAATACAAGTTGTAGGCTTTCTTAATCATTCCTGTTATCCTCCTTTTTTGTGAGATAAAAGTTATTTCACTGCAGATATAGCAGAAATTATCTGCTTTATTCACACAAGTTCGAGGCATTACTGAGTAGCCTATATAAGCATAAAACGAAATGTAAAGACGCTGTCGAACTACAATCAGCTACAGATACTGCAGCTTTTATGCAGTGAAGTGATGCAATTAAAGGCTAATATTGCATCATCTCAGTATACATGCAATTTTCTATTGGTCACCAGTATCAATTGCGCAATATGCAGCTGAAGTTGCATCATAATTTTGAATGGCTTACGTCATTAGATGGGTGAATATATCATGGAAACTAGAGCCAATCAACATTTTTTAGGGTAATTTTCGTTTCAGCACCCCAAAATTATGTAAGATTAGCTAATTTTATGCCCAAAACTTTTTACCCGTTGAACAGTGTAATCAGCCGTGTCCAATGACACGCCGATCACCGGGAAATGCAATTGCCGGTTCTCGGCTGCACTTTCCTCACGCTGTCAGAGCACAAGGAAAGTACTGCTGAGAACCGGCAGTTGTCAGAGCAGGGATTGGCACCGATCATCAGGGCACTGATGATCAGTGCCCTGATCATCGGTGCCCAGCAGTGCCACCCACCAGTTCTGCCACCTGTACCCAGCAATGTGCCCACCTGTGCCCAGCAGTGCACCCACCTGTGCCACCCAGCAGTGCCACACACCTGTGCCCAGCAGTGCCACACACCTGTGCCCACCCACCTGTGCCCACCAGTGCCACCCACCAGTGCCCATCAGTGCAGCCCAACAGTGCTGCCAGTCAGTGCCCAGCGGTTGTGCCAGTCAGTGCTCAGCAGTTGCACCAGTCAATGCCTAGCAGTGCCCAGCAGTGATGCTAGTCAGTGCCACCTATCAGTGCTGTCTATCAGTGCCACCTATCAGTGCCACCTATCTGTGACACCTCATTAGTGCTGTCTATCAGTGCCGCCTATCCGTGCCACCTCATTAGTGCTGCCTATCAATGCCGCCTATCAGTGCTGCCTATCAGTGCCCATCAGTGCCGCCTATTAGTGCCCATCAGTGGTGTCTCATCAACGCACATCAGTGAAGGAGAAAAATTACCTGTTTGAAAAATGTTATAATAGAAACAAAGAAACTTTTTTTTTTTAAATTTTGTGCACTTTTTTTGTTTATAGCGCCAAAAGTAAAGTGCACAGCGGTGATTAAATACCACCAAAGGAAAGCTCTATTTTTGAGAAAAAAATTATCAAGATTTCATATGCGTACAATCTTGCATGACCACTGAGGTTTTTATTTTTTGATAAATTGGTATATATCTGAATATTGATCAATCCTGAAGTACTGACAGCCAATCTAATTTCTTGAGGTCCAAGAATGTCAGAACAGTACAGATATCCCCCAAATGACCCCTTTTTGCAAAGTAGACAGTCCGACGTATTTCATAACAGGCATGGCGAGTTTTTTAAAGTTGTAATTTTTTTGTCATAATTTTTCTGAAATGAAGAAATAAAAAAAATGATTTTCACTATATTTTTTTTCTACATACTGTCACCAGTGCAGTACAGCGTCATCATATAACTGGCATGACGGTGATCAGGGACACTGACTGGTGACAGTACGAAAAAAAAAATATATAACTTTTTTTTTATATTTTAAAAAAAATGTATAAAATTTTTTTCTTTTTTTTCAGATTTTTTTTCATATTTCACTATGACCAAAGTAGTATAATGTTATCATAGTAACATTGTACTATATTGGGTACGTGATCGGTATTTTTTTTTTTTACACAATTTGCTTATAGCAAAGAATTACTTTGCTATAAGCAAGCGTTTACCTGAATGAAATCGATTCATTCAGGGTTTTTTTTTTTGTACTTAACTGTGATTTGGCCACAGCTAATCACATGACACAGCTGGGCTGTGATTGGCCCAGCTTGTGCATATGATCGCTGTGACCATTCACAGCTAGCCACACTTGTATACAATGGATGGCATGAAAGGAAGCTATCCATTGTATACAACTTTCATGTCAGCAGGTCACCTGGTACTGGCAATGGGGCCAGTACACTGATCTGTCATCGGCCGTGTCCGAGGTACACGGCCGGTGACAGATCACGCTGCTGCGCATCTCTGCGGGGAGGCAAACTGAGCATGCCTGAAAGGACGCCATATGGCATCCACCCGGAGGGACGAGCTGCTTGCCCGGCTGCCATCTGGCTATAGGCCGGGCGGGAAGTGTCATGAAAAATAAATAAATAATTAAACCAATATCAATAACTGTAGTCAAAAGCAATGTCCATATACATGTCAAAAAAAGTTCATACAAACTTCTTCAGAAATATGTGTTCAATTTAAATTAAATAAATATCCAGTGCTTCTTAATTCATCTCCTGTGTGAAATAACTCAAGATTGTGTGCTCCCCCACCGGTTGTGCTCTCACCTCAATAATATGACCAAACGTAAAGTGAGGTGATGTAACGCTTGTGTCCCTTTAATTGGACCAAAATGTGGATGGGATGGTATCATCAGCAGATGAATAGGATTCTCCTTCAATC
This sequence comes from Staurois parvus, assembly GCF_062004578.1. Taxonomy (NCBI): domain Eukaryota; kingdom Metazoa; phylum Chordata; class Amphibia; order Anura; family Ranidae; genus Staurois; species Staurois parvus. The sequence goes on from NW_028317937.1 coordinate 1,863,415, forward strand.
GATCAATAGGCTCTCCTTCCACAGTGGTTTATATAAAGGAATAATCAAATCATAGTGGTTTATCCTTTAAAAACATTTTATTAATAAAGGTAATGCACTCACATTATAACTGAATATAAACCAATATTTATTTCATTTAAAGTGAACACAGACTTAGACTGGGAGGGGATATTGGCATCGATGATTACAACACAGGAATGGGAGTTTTTTGTTGTATGTGAACACACTGAAAAATATATTCCCATGGGAAACAAGTTTAAAAGGCTAAAAATCAAACCTATGTGGCCTATGGCCAAAGTTAAAAAAGCAATTTGGTAGAAAAGAGCTTTTATTAAATATAAAAATGAAGGAATGCTATCATCGTTTAAACATTAATTATTTGAAAAAACCTTGCGAGCCAAGTAATAGATTCCTAATGTTGGATCGCAAACTTTTTAACACATAACTACCAATGTGAATAAACGTGAAATAAAGATATATAGTATTGCGCTCACAACCTTCCAATCTATATATATAGACAAATGAAAAAATGTATAAGATATACATAAATAACTAAATGAGTGAATATATAAAAATCAACTCACATAAACGGAATAGTGAAAAAATAATAAAAGTAAAATGATAAAATAATATTATATGATAATAATGTCCCACAAAAAAACATATAAGTGACTTTGTGCTGAAAAATCTTCTATATCTTTTAAATAGGTGACTGCTTGTGCCTCCTCCCTCAAGTGAAGATGTGCGCTCACCTCATAGATAGCCTGCAATTAGGCTATTAAAGCTTGCGGTTCACCTCCTTGGAACCTACTTGTTTAGGAACTGATGTTGATAAGATAACCATTAAATGCGACATGTGCTGTAGAAAAGTATCCTCTCACTGGGTGCCACTCAGCTGTCTTCTTATTTCCATGTGGTTCTCCATAAACAAGAAAATTCTGACATGGTGCTTTATCGTTTTAAAAGCTTTTAATGTGAAGCTGACAGGTGGCTCTCACATAAATCATATAGTGGTAGTACAGCTGATTCAGACCTCCGCTGGCTGTTGGAGCTGTGCGTTCGTGATCCGATGACCGGACCGACTCCCTCCGAGTGACGTGAACAGTCCCACCCCTACGCGTTACGCCACTAGTCACGTGGCTTCATCAGGGGGATATAATTGGTCAATCACTCGTGAGCTGTCGGCTTATAAAGCTCGGCTCCGCCATTTTGTTGGCTATCTAGTGGGGGCAGCCATTTTCCTATAGACATGAGGTGAATAGTAAATATCACTGTAGACACTATGCCCATCCCGGAGGAGTACTTGACGCCACTACTCCGCAGCCAGCTCAAGGACTAAGAATCGATTACTTTATAAAATGACTCATATGACAGATAGATATATAGAGAATACAAGTATTACCATATATATAACAAATTAATATTAAAAAACTCATTAGTTTAATCTGGGCTGACCAAACCAATGAATATGAAATATCCCATATCATATATTTAATACGGAACAAAAAAATTTTTATCAAATATAAAAATATTAATTAAATCAATGTTACAAAAACATTGATAATCAATATAAATAAAATAGCGAGTGTGATAAATTGAATAAGAAAATTAAAAATAAAAATGAAAAAAATAAATGAAATAATAAATCAACTTTAATCACAAATGTATAAAAAATCTAAAATATATATAGATTGGAGAGTGTGCCCAAGCCGATGACAGGCAGTCTGCATGTGTAGAACCGCGAACAGTCATGAGAGCAGATTGACACCAGTGGGGCACTCATAACTGTGGGTGCGTGAGAGTCTAGCCCCATAGTATCGTCATGCATGTCCACGTCCGCACATGCACCCTGAATGGATACGGGTCACAGTACCCAATCTACATATCACTAATGAAACATGATAAATCAAAATCTTTATTTAATCCTCCTGGTGCTAAACTACCCAACTCATAAATCCAAAATGACTCTTTTTTACTTATTTCACGCACTAAGTTATCTCCTCTCCAATGTGAAAAATGTTTAGTGATACCCCAGAATTCAACTTTGTTTGCATCCTGATTATGGTGCGTTTTGAAATGTACTGATAGGTGATGGTATTTGAATCCTATCTCTATATTATGTATGTGTTCTTGCATGCGCTCTTTCAAACTTCTCTTTGTGCGGCCTATATACAAGTAATTGCAGGGACATTTTAAAGCATATACTACTCCTGTACTATCACAGGACATAAATTGTTCTATTTTATATTGTTTACCATTCCTTGGATTGATGAAGAACTCTCTATGTTTTGGATTTGCATGTGTTTTCCTGCAACTGTAACAACGTCCACATTTATAAAATCCAATTCCAGTAAAGAAACTCAAAGTGGTTTTCAAAGTTTGGGGGGGTTCTAACACATTTTTAACTATTCGGTCACGGATATTCGGTGCTCTTTTATAAACAAACCTGGGTTGTTTTTTAACTACATCTTTCAAGGTTTTATCAAGTTGGAGTATATTCCAGTGTTTGTTAATAATTTTCTGAACATCTCTATATTGTCTATTGTATGGCAATATTATAGATAATTCTTGATCTTTGGTTCTGAATTTCTTATTCCCCTCTAATAATGAAGTTCTATCTATGAGTTCTATTTTACTTCTTTCATCCATTATCATTTCTTTTTTGTAACCCTTATCTACAAACCTTTGGACAAGTATTTGACTTTGTGTTCTGTAATCTTCAATATTAGTGCAGTTGCGTCGTAACCTATAAAATTGGCCCCTTGGTACATTTTTGATCCATGGTCTGTAATGGCAGCTATTAACTGGGATATATGAATTGCGATCAGTTTTTTTGAAATAGTTTTTTGTTATAATACCCTTACCTGTATTCATTAGAGTAAGATCTAAGTAATGTATTATTTCTTTATTGATGTTCCAACTCAATACTATATTTTTAACATTCGTGTTCAGATTCTGATAATAATTGGTCAGTGATAATATATCACCTTTCCACAATAATAGGATGTCATCGATAAATCTGCCATATAGTACTATATTGCTATCAACATTAGAAAAGACTGCTTCTTCCTCCCACTTAGCCATATACAGATTGGCAATACTGGGTGCAAAACGGGCGCCCATGGCAACTCCCCTTATCTGCAGGTAGTATTCGCCCTTGTACCAAAAAAAGTTATGACTGAGGCAAAATCTGATACATTTGACCAAAAATTTAATTTGTTTCTTAGAAAGAGTAGAATATTTATTCAGGGCCCATGTTGCTGCCTCCATTGCTCCTGCATGGTCAATTATAGTATAAAGTGAAGAGACGTCTGCTGTGCTTAAAATAAAGTTATTATTCTTTTCCACTGTCTGCAAAATATTAATCACATGTGTGGTATCTTTTATATACGCCCTTGTTTTCTCTACCAGGGGTTGAAGAAATTGATCAATATACTGTCCAATTCTAGATAATAACCCATCTATACCATTAATTATAGGTCTCATGGGAGGATCTTCTAAACTTTTATGTATTTTTGGTATAGAATACAAAACTGGTATCTTGCTAACTGAGGGTACTAAGTAATTTGCTTCCTTGTCATCCAAAATCTTTCTTTGTTTACCATACAATATTAATTTACTTAATTCTGTTTTATAAAATTTAGTGGGATTGTTAATCAATTTGCAATATGTATCAGTATCTCCCAACATATTGCTCATGGATTTCTCATAAGAATCTTTCGATAGTAACACTATTCCCCCCCCTTTGTCCGCTGGACGCACTACTATATTGTTTTTATCTTGCAAAGATTTAATTCCTTTCTTTATATCGGCTTCACCTTTGAACGTTTTTATTTTAAGTTCCTCTATATCTCCCATCACCATTTTCTTAAAATTATTTATGTGTAAATTATCTTGATTTTTAGGGTTGAATACTGATTTATTTTTCAAAGTACTATGTTGTATGTTCCCTATGTCCTGATGATTAGTATCAATAGGATTCTGTAAAAAATATTTTTTTAAATTTAATTTTCTTATGAATTTTTGTACGCTAATATACGTTTCAAATTTATTCAATTTGTTGGTAGGCGCGAACTTAAGGCCTCTATCCAATGTTTTAATCTCTTCACTATTTAATGGGATACCACTTAAATTGTATATACCTTCCCCTAAGGATCTCTTCTCCTTTTCTTGTTTCCTTTTTCTTCCTCCTCTTTTTCCTCTCTTTCTGATCTTTCTGTATTTTGTGTGGGATTGTAGTCCCATCCTAAAAAAGGATTAGGGGTTGAATTATCCTGTTGTTGATGTTCTAATGGTGAATAACTGTTGTGGACTGGAACATTATACATTTGATTATACGGTGGGGGATATCCCTGTGGTTTGTGATTGGGGGATTTATGATAGTTGGGTCTGTTTGTAGATAAGGGTTACAAAAAAGAAATGATAATGGATGAAAGAAGTAAAATAGAACTCATAGATAGAACTTCATTATTAGAGGGGAATAAGAAATTCAGAACCAAAGATCAAGAATTATCTATAATATTGCCATACAATAGACAATATAGAGATGTTCAGAAAATTATTAACAAACACTGGAATATACTCCAACTTGATAAAACCTTGAAAGATGTAGTTAAAAAACAACCCAGGTTTGTTTATAAAAGAGCACCGAATATCCGTGACCGAATAGTTAAAAATGTGTTAGAACCCCCCCAAACTTTGAAAACCACTTTGAGTTTCTTTACTGGAATTGGATTTTATAAATGTGGACGTTGTTACAGTTGCAGGAAAACACATGCAAATCCAAAACATAGAGAGTTCTTCATCAATCCAAGGAATGGTAAACAATATAAAATAGAACAATTTATGTCCTGTGATAGTACAGGAGTAGTATATGCTTTAAAATGTCCCTGCAATTACTTGTATATAGGCCGCACAAAGAGAAGTTTGAAAGAGCGCATGCAAGAACACATACATAATATAGAGATAGGATTCAAATACCATCACCTATCAGTACATTTCAAAACGCACCATAATCAGGATGCAAACAAAGTTGAATTCTGGGGTATCACTAAACATTTTTCACATTGGAGAGGAGATAACTTAGTGCGTGAAATAAGTAAAAAAGAGTCATTTTGGATTTATGAGTTGGGTAGTTTAGCACCAGGAGGATTAAATAAAGATTTTGATTTATCATGTTTCATTAGTGATATGTAGATTGGGTACTGTGACCCGTATCCATTCAGGGTGCATGTGCGGACGTGGACATGCATGACGATACTATGGGGCTAGACTCTCACGCACCCACAGTTATGAGTGCCCCACTGGTGTCAATCTGCTCTCATGACTGTTCGCGG